>NC_135812.1:82831072-83045324 GCF_964213995.1 Mustelus asterias | reverse complement strand
GAGGAGGAACCTCTTCACACAAAGGGATGTGAATCTGTGGAACTCCCTGCCCAGTGAAGCAGTTGAGGCTACCTCATTGAATGTTTTTAAGGCAAGGATAGATAAATTTTTGAACAGTAAAGGAATTAAGGGTTATGGTGAGTGGGCGGGTAAGTGGAGCTGAGTCCACAACAACAAGATCAGACATGATCTTATTGAATGGCAGAGCAGGCTCCAGGGGCCAGATGGCCTACTCCTGCTCCTAGTTCTTATGTTCTTATGTTCTTGAAACCGCTTGGACTGCTAAAAGTAAAGTAGAAAGTGAAATTTGAGTTCTAAGCTCATCCTTAATGCAGCTTCTTGTTAGTTCTCCTGGGAGTTTCACTCAATACCTTGGCAGAGTGATCAGTGACTGGGGGGAATGATTGGTAAAATTATTAAAGGGGCGGTGAGAAGAAAGAAATTCACCCAGAGTGTTGTGAGAATCTGCAACTCACTGCATCTGCCAGGCTACCTTAAACAGACAGAAACTCTCAACTCATTTAAAAGTTTTCTGGATATGCATCTGAGGTGCTGTAACCTGCAGGGCTACAGACCAAGTGGGGTTAGGCTCATTTTTCAGCCAGCGCAGGCATGATGGGTCAAATGGCCTCTTTCGGTGCTGTAAACTTTCTATGATTCTCACAGGTAGATTTCAAAGATATGAGGAAACTTTTGTTCCATCAGAAGAGATGAAAAGATTTGTGAATCTTGAAAACCATTTGCCTGACATAATACCCCAAACGACAAGACAGGTAAATCTAAAATATGCCATGCATATTATTAAATTGTTCTTGGACTGCATGGTGGCACAATGGTTAGCACTGCTGCCTCACAGCACCAGGGACCCAGGTTCAATTCTGGCCTTGGAGTCACTGTCTGTGTGGAGTTTGCACGTTCTCCCCGTGTCTGCGTGGGTTTCCTCCGGATGCTCTGGTTTCCTCCCACAGTCCAAAGATGTGCGGGTTAGATGGATTGGACATGCTAAATTGACCCTAGTGTCAGGGGGATTAGCAGGATAAATGTGTGGGGTTATGGGAATAGGGCCTGGGTGGGATTGTGGTCAGTGCAGACTCGATGGGTCAATAGCCTCCTTCTGTACTGTCGGGATTCTATCCATTCTTGATCCATAGACACCCGGGGAAAGATCGGACGGAAGGCACAGAGTGGCCCAAAGTTCAGGGTGCCCGAGGTTGTGAACAGCACCATCCAGGACAACAGCAGTGACCACAACACACCCGCACTGGACAAAGCGACACCCAAAGATGCAATCAGAGTAAACATCTTCTCATTGATTTTCATTACGCATGGTCTATGAGATCTCAAATCAAAGCTCAATAATTTTAACAATACCTTCTCTCTGGCAGAATTATGGCGAGGTCTGCCCATGACAAAGGCCTGAGAGCAACAATATAGGAGAGCATGGCACCAAGGAAGATTTGCTAGCATCCCCAGTCCAAGAGAAAGCAGCTGCAGGCTCTGGACCGTCAAAAATAAATGAGACACAACTGTAATTTGAATGTTAAGGGGAGGTAGTGGCGCAGTGGTATTGTCAATGGACTAATAATCCAGAAACCCAGAGCAAGACCTGGGGGCCTGCGTTCAAATCCCACCACAGCAGATGGTGAAATTTGAATTCAATAAAAAAAATCTGGAATTAAAAGCCTAATGATGGCTATGAAACAATTGTTGTAAAAATCCATCTGGTTCACTAATGTTCTTTAGGGAAGGAAATCTGCTGTCTATGTGACTCCAGAGCCACAGCAATGTGGTTGACTCTTAACTGCCCTCTGAAATGGAGGGCAATTAGGGATGGGCAATAAATGCTGGCCCAGCCAGTGACGCCCACATTCCATGAACAAATATAGAAAACATAGTACACCTCTTTCTCTGACTATCACAGCCCTGGTCAGAAACAGACGACAGGGTGAATTGGACTTGTGCAATAGCCTCCCAACACTGATGTCTGAATGTTGCAAATTATTTTTCATTATGTTGCTAGGTGAGGTGACGCACCAATGCCACACAAGGAAAGAGTGTTGAAGATGCCTGCAGCACCTAGGCAGAGTCAGCAACCCCCCATATATGGAGCACAAAGAGGCCAATGATTTGATTTGATTTGATTTGATTTATTTTTGTCACATGTATTAACATACAGTGAAAAGTATTGTTTCTTGCACACTATGCAGACAAAGCATACCGTTCATAGAGAAGGAAATGAGAGAGTGCAGAATGCAGTGTTACAGTCATATCTAGGGTGTAGAGAAAGATCAACTTAATGCAAGGTAGGTCCATTCAAAAGACTGACAGCAGCCGAGAAGAAGCTGTTCTTGAATCGGTTGGTATGTGACCTCAGACTTTTGTATCTTTTTCCCGACGGAAGAAGATGGAAGAGAGAATGTCCAGGGTGCCTGGGGTCCTTAATTATGTTGGCTGCTTTTCCGAGGCAGCGGGAAGTGTAGACAGAGTCAATGAGCAGTTGTACATCACAACGAACGAGAAGGTAATGATTCTTAAAATTAATTTTCAAAACACTCGATAATCAATGTTGGTTGCAGTAAAAAGTGACAGATCATTGTGACGGTAGGTGCAGTGTTAAACTTGCCTCTATCACTAATGATTTGTCAATTCTTGAAACCTCATGTATTTTCTTAGTTCATCTATTTAATATGTAAGATTAGTGTATGTCACTGACTTTACTTACAGGTAAAACTGCCAGGTAAGTATCAAGATACCAGAGGGAATGTGAAACAAGGCACAGAGCCAAAAGACAAATTCATCATCTGTCAAGTCTTTGGCTGTTGGCATCTGTGGGTCCAACAAACTGGCAGGCTCTTTCATTGCAGGCAGATTAGATAGAGGATGGCAATTTCTTGCAGGCTTGCAGACCTTTTGTCATCTGTTTTGGAAGTCCCCAACTAATTTCAAGCTTAGACGTTTGCTCTAACTTTGCAGCATGTTTCACCCCCTCCACCTCCACACGCAGGAGAGGAAGTTTCAACAAAGAAGGTTCAGGACCTCAATAAGAGACAAAAATCCAGTGAAACACTCGACATGTAAATGTAAGTGCTTAAGTTCAGTATTTTGATTAACTTCTGCAAGTGAACATTTCTGCACATTAGCTGTGTTGATTTTTTGGTTCCTGTTTATTTGTTTTTTGCATCATGTATTTTTATGCATCACAATAAAAGTTGAAATTTACAGTGCCATCCAATTAGAGTCGTACGGTGGCACAGTGGTTAGCACTGATGCCTCACAGCACCAGGGACCTGGGATCGATTCCCGACTCAGGTCACTGTCTGTGTGGAGTTTGCACATTCTCCCCGTGTCTGCGTGGCTTTCCGCCGGGTGCTCCAGTTTCCTCCTACAGTCCGAAAGACGTACTGGTTAGATGCATTGGCCACGCTAAATTCTTCCTCAGTGTACCCGAACAGGTGCCGGAGTGTAGCGACTAGGGGATTTTCACAGTCACTTAATTGCAGTGTTAATGTAAGTCTACCTGTGACTAATAAATATACTTTACTCACCACCGCACACACAGATACAGTGGCTGGAATTTTATTGCCCCACCTGTCACAGGAATCGTAGCAGGCGAGGGGCGGACCATGGAAAGGTCCGTTGATTTTCCTTTTTGCAAGTTTGGAATATAGCTGCAGAGTGTTTAGCTCTCCTGTATTTTAACGGATTGTCCATTTACTGTCCCATGAGAGACAGCTTGTGCGCTGTATTTTACAGGACAGCCTGTGGAGCCTGATCCTTTCAGCGACTCAGGTGGCACTGGATTTGAGTAAGTCAGCCAGCAGAAGGTCTCAGCATGATAACTTGTAACCCCCATCCCTGGTCTCGAGTAAAAGAACCCCCACCCTCTCCACGCCAATCCCTCCCCACCAACCACCGCTCCCCCGCCCCCCGCCCCCCCCCCCCCCCCCCCCCCCCCACCGCCGCCCCCTGCCACTGGACTTACCAAATCCCCATTGCCTGCTCTCACGGTCACCAATACCACCCCGGTCCCCGTCCCCCTGTCCCCTAACCAGAACAATGATCGAAGTGTTCCTTCAAAAGAACTGACCAACCAGGGCCAGTAAATGTAACCAGGCTGACTGGACACTTTATTAACAAAGAACTGGAGCACACCCGAACCGATAGCTAATCCAAACTGAGGCAAAAGGGGCGGAGAGCAGCCACCTTTATACCCCGAGAAGGGCGGAGCCCCGGATTGAGGCAGCAGGGGCGTGTCCAGGCATCTCAATCTCACATAAACTATCACATAAACAGACAACTACAGTGGTTCACCACATTCACCCCCTGTTTAAAATCGGTGAAGCCGTCCGTAATGCCTTCAGACTGCCGGGTGTGTGGAGGCTGCTCCTGGGGCTCAAGCGTGCAATACACGGGGGCTAAATGAGCGTGCTGCGACCCTGGTGCATCATCGGCAACGTTGGGAGCTGGGGGTGAGGGGCCGTGGGACGTAGTACCTGCGGGTGCCAGGTCGCGAATGGAGACCGTGTCCTCCCACCCGTCGTGATACGTCACATAGGTGTATTGGGGATTGGCGTGGAGGAGTCGGACCATTTCGACCAGGGGGCCCGATTTATGGGTCCGCACGTGCTTCCGGAGCAGGACAGGGCCTGGGGATGTCAGCCACGACGGTAGTGAGGTCCCCAAGGAGGACTTCCTGGGGAAAATAAACATTCGTTCATGAGGGGTGGCGTTGGTAGCCGTGCACAGTAGTGACCTAATTGAGTGCAGCGCATCAGGGAGGACCTCTTGCCAGAGGGAGACTGGAAGACCCTTAGACCAGAGAGCTAATAAAATGGCCTTCCAGACTGTCGCATTCTCCCTCTCCACCTGTCCGTTCCCCCTGGGGTTGTAGCTGGTGGTCCTACTCGAGGCTATGCCTTTTGAGAGTAGACACTGGCGCAGCTCGTCACTCATAAAAGAGGAACCCCGGTCGCTATGAATATAGCTGGGGAAACCAAACAGTGTGAAGAGGCTGTGCAGGGCCCTGACGACCATGGCCGAGGTCATATCCGGGCAGGGAATAGCAAAGGGGAACCGCGAATACTCATCGATGACGTTGAGGAAGTATATGTTGAGGTCAGGGGAGGGGAGGGGGCCTTTGAAGTCAACGCTGAGGCGTTGGAAAGGGCGGGTGGCTTTGATGAGGTGCACTCTGTCTGGCTGATAGAAGTGCGACTTGCACTCCGCGCAGACTTGGCAGTGCCTGGTTACAGACCTGACTTCCTCGATGGAATAGGGCAGGTTCCGGGCCTTGATGAAGTGGAAGAACTTGGTCACCCCCGGGTGGCAGAGGTCGTCGTGGAGGGTCTGTAACCGGTCTAGGTTCGCGCTGGCACAGGTCCCCCGGGACAGGGCGTCTGGGGGCTCATTGAGCTTCCCAGGCCGGTATAAAATGTCGTAATTGTAGGTGGAGAGCTCGATCCTCCACCTCAAAATCTTATCGTTCTTGATTTTGCCCCGCTGCGCGTTACTGAACATAAAGGCAATGGACCATTGGTCCGTGAGCAGGGTGAACCGTTTGCCAGCTAAGTAGTGGCGCCAGTGCTGCACCGCCTCCACGATGGCTTGTGCCTCTTTTTTGACAGAGGAGTGTCGAATTTCAGGGCCCTGGAGGGTGCACAAGAAGAAGCCCATGAGTCTGCCCGCCTGGTTAAGAGTGGCGGCTAGGGCAAAGTCAGACGCATCGCTCTCCACCTGGAATGGGGTGGATTCGTCTACAGCGTGCATCGTGGCCTTCGCGATATCTGCTTTGATGCGGTCAAAGGCCAGCCGAGCCTCCGCTGCTAGGGGAAAAGATGTGGATTTGATGAGCGTATGGGCTTTGTCCGCATAACTGGGGACCCATTGGGCGTAGTATGGGAAGAAGCCGAGGCATCTCCTCAGTGCTTTGAGGGTGGTGGGGAGGTGAAGTTCCAGGAGGGGACGCTTGCAGTCGGGATCGAGGCCGATTACCCCGTTCTCCACAACACAACCAAGGATGGCGAGGTGGCGCGTGCGGAATACGCACTTCTCCTTATTATAGGTCAGGTTGAGGAGTGCTGCAGTGTGGAGCAATTTTTGGATGTTGGTGTCGTGGTCCTGCTGATCATGGCTGCGGATGGTGACGTTATCCAGGTACGGGAAGGTGGCCCACAGCCCGTTCTGGTCCACCATTCGGTCCATCTCATGATGGAAAACCGAGACCCCGTTGGTGACACCGAAGGGGACCCGAAGGAAGTGATAGAGACGGCCATCCGCCTTGAAGACAGTGTATTGGCGGTCTTCCGGGTGGATAGGGAGCTGGTGGTATGCAGACTTCAAATCAATGATGGAGAACACCCGATATTGTGCAATCTGATTGACCATGTCAGAGATGCGGGGAAGGGGATACGCATCCAGCTGCGTGTATCGGTTGATAGTCTGACTGTAGTCAATAACAATGCGATGTTTCTCCCCAGTCTTAACAACCACCACTTGGGCTCTCCATGGGCTGGTACTGGCCTCAATGATCCCCTCCCCCAGGAGGCGTCGCACCTCGGACTTAATAAACGCTCTATCTTCAACGCTGTACCGTCTGCTTTTGGTGGCAATGGACTTGCAGTCGGGGGTGAGGTGTTCAAAGAGCGAGGGAGGGGCGATTTTAAGGGTCGAGAGACCACAGGTGGTGCGCGGTGGCTGGTCTAATAGCTGTGGAGTTTGGACGGAGATTGGGGGAAAATGCCCAATCTACACCATGGTGACGCTCCCAAGGTGACACATGAAATCTAGCCCCAGTAGTACGGCAGCGCAGAGCTGTGGCAACATGAGGAGCCTGCACTTCTCGTACACCGTGCCTCGTACAGTCAGAGTTGCTACACAGTAGCCGAGGACATTCACTGACTGGGACGTCGAAGCCATGGAGGTTGATTGCTGCATTGGCAGTACTGGCAGTGCGTAGTGCCTCACTGTGTTAGGGTGGATAAAACTCTCCGTACTCCCACTGTCAAATAAGCAGTTAGTAGTGTGGCCGTTTACCTTGATGTCCATCATAGACCAGGCGAGTTGGTGAGGCCTGGACTGGTCCAACGCGACCGAGGCCACCGTCGGATTAGGCGATGCGGTGGACGGTTCCCAAAATGGCGGCTCCCGTGACTCGCATGCGGCTGACGTCATCCAAGATGGCAGCTCCCGTGGGTCGCACGTGGCTGATGGCGTCCAAGATGGCGGCCTCCGTGGGTCGCACGCGGCTGATGGCGTCCAAAATGGCGGCTCCCGCGGATCGCACGTGGCCAATGGCGTCGAAGACGGTGCCTCCCGCGGATTGCAAGCGGCGCTGCTGGGCCTGGGGGCCGATTTTGCCCTGCAAACTTTCAGGTAATGGCCCTTCTTACCGCAGCCAGAGCAGATCGCGTCTTTTGCCGGGCAGCGTCGTCGTGGGTGCTTCTCCAGGCCGCAGAAGTAGCACCTTGGCCCTCCGGAGACTGCCGCAGTGGTCAGTTCGGCGTCGGGAACCACTGTAGTTGTCTGTTTATGTGATAGTTTATGTGATATGTCGGTAGGTTTGCGGCCGTCCCGGATACAGAGATGGCTGCGGTCGCGGTGTCCACGGTACGCCCTCGTGGCCGGGAGTGTAGGCCTCGAGGTTCCAGAAAGCCACCTCCAGCGAACCGGCAAGCTCCACAGTTTTCTTCAGGTCCAGCCCACCTAGTTCCAGCAGATGCTGCCGGATATAGGTCGACCTGATGCCCGCGACAAAGGCATCTCTGATCAGGTAGTCGGCGTTTTGGGCGGCTGAAACGGCCTTGCAGTTGCAGGCTCTGCCGAGTGCACGCAGTTCGCGCAGGAATTGTTCAGTTGATTCCCCTGGCTGCTGTCTGCGAGTGGCCAGCAGATGTCCAGCGTAGACCTCATTCAGCTGCCGGTTGTACTGTCTCTTTAGGAGATCGATTGCCTCCTGGTAAGTTTCCGCGTCTCGGATCAGCGCGAAGACGTGAGCGCTGACACGGGCGTGGAGCACGTGTAGTTTGTCGATGTTGGTTACGACGACGGCGGAGGAGGAGGCGATTAAGGTCTCAAAGCAGCGCAGCCAGTGATCAAAGAGTTTGAGGCCCCAAGTCCAATTTATCAGGTTTCAGGAGTTGCTCCATCCCAAAATTTTTGTTAATAAAATTGATGCACCATTGATTACGCAAAGACTCGTTGTTGCGAAATAACAGGCTTTTATTAACAAAGAACTGGAGCACTCCCAAACCGATAGTTAATCCAAACTGAGGCAAAAGGGGCGGAGAGCAGTCAACTTTATACCCCGAGGAGGGCAGAGCCCCGGATTGAGGCAACAGGGGCGTGTCCAGGCATATCACATAAACTATCACATAAACAGACAACTACAGTGGTTCACCACAGACACAACTAGAATCAACCTGATTTGATTTGATTTGATTTATTATTGTCACATGTATTAGTAAACAGTGGAAAGTATTGTTTCTTGCGCGCTATACAGGCAAAGCAGACCGTTCATAGAGAAAGAAAGGAAAGAGTTCAGAGTGTAGTGTTGCAGTCATAGCGAGGGTGTAGAGAAAGATCAACTTAATGCGAGGTAGGTCCATTCAAAAACCTGACAACAGCAAGGAAGAAGCTATTCTTGAGTCGGTTGGTACGTGACCTCAGACTTTTGCATCTTTTCCCGATGGATGAAGGTGGAAGAGAGAATGTCCGGTGTGCGTGGGGTCCTTAGTTATGCTGGCTGCTGGCGACACAAGTGAAATTCCTTGCCAGAATGCAAACAGAAAATGATGAAAATACTCAGCAGGTTTTGAGAGGACTCGAATACAAAAGCAGGGATGTATGGCTGAGGCTTTATAAGGTTCTGGTCAGATCACATTTGGAATTTTGTGAGCAATTTTGGGCTCCGTATCTAAGGAAGGATGTGTTGGCCTTGGAGAGGATCCAGAGGAGGTTCACGAGAATGACCCTGGGAATGAAAGCCTTGACGTTTGAGGACCTTAGATCTCAATGGAGTTTAGGAGGATGAGGGAGATCTCATTGAAAGTTACAGAATATTGAAAGGCCTGAATAGAACGGACATGGAGAAGATGTTTCCATTAGTAGGAGAGACTAGGATCCAAGGGCACAGCATCAGAGTAGAGGGATGACCATTTAGAACCAAGATGAAGAGGAATTTCTTCAGCTAGAGGGTGGTCAATCTGTGGAATTCATTGCCACAGGAGGTTGTGGAGGCCAGGCCATTGAGTGTATTTAAGACAGAGATAGATAGGTTCTTGATTGGTAAGGGGATCAAAGGTTCTGGGGATAAGGTGGAAGAATGGGGTTGAGAAACTCGTCAGCAATGATTGAATGGCGGAGCAGATTCGATGGGCCAAATGGCCTAATTCTGCTCTAGGATAGAAATGACAATCACAAGGGGGCACAAGTTCAAGGTAAGGGGGGAAAGATTCAGTGGAGATGTGCAGGGGAATTATTTTACACAGAGGGTGGTGGGGGTTTGGAATGTACTGCCAAATTAGGTTGTTGAGGCAGATACGTTAATGACATTTAAGACTTATCTGGATTGGCGGGGTAAAGAAGCATACATCTTTATGATTGGTGCAGGCTTGGTGGGCCAAGGGGCCTGTTCCTGTGCTGTACTGTTCTTTGTTCTTTGTTTGTTCTTATATCTTGTCTTATGCTCTAGGTGTGGCAGCATCTGTAAAGTGAGAAATAGAGAGTGATGATCAGACGTTCAGCTCTATAAAGGCTGCCCACATTCAAGATTTTGGTAAGCCATCCACTGCATGCCCGTAATGCATTGAAATACCTGAAGATGGGAATGTAGAGTGAGTCAGACATATTTGTACAGAGCCAGAATGGAAAAAGGAGAAAAAGCACCTTTATTGCACTCTAAAAATATTTGTTTCAATTTATGTTCATCTGTGAGAAAGCTATGAAATGAGGATGCCCTCGTGCATTCACGGAATCACAGGATCTTTATAGTGCAGAAGGAGGCCATTCAGCCCATCGACTCTGCACTGGCTCTCTGTAGGAGCATTCTACCCAGTCCCATCTCCTGCCTTATCCCCGTAACCTAGCGCATTTGTTCTTTCCTGAGAGCAATCCAATTCGTTTTTGAATACCTCAGACAACAAAAATTAAAGAAATCTTATATAAATCAAGTATAAATTTTGTCTAACTTTCCTTGTATGCAGGTCTGATGAAGGGTGATCCTGACTCAAATCATTGGCTCTATTCTCTCTCCACAGATGCCGTCAGATCTGCTGAGATTATGCAGCATTTTCTGTTTTTGTTTCTAACTAGTATCTTATTTGTAATGATCCTTGACCCTCTTTTCTTAAGATTTCTCTTCTCACTTTTGACCTAATTTTTACTGGGGTGACGTTCCCAGCTTAGAACCCATTGATAACCCCTCTGTGGCCATTCATGTGCTTGACATATGTTTCTGACAGGGTCTTTCAGCATGCAGAGTATGACAGCCAGACCCAATTGTTCCCTCTCCTGATAGCCACATGCTTGAACACTCCTGAAGAAGCCAAAAAATAGCAATCAGCTGAGAAAAGACTGGCTGATTATTTTCCTTCCTGGGTCCAGGGTCACAAAGGTCAGATATAGTATCCTAACTGTTTCCCCAGTTAAGACCAGTTAGCAGACTGGAAATCATGGAATCATAGAATCATACAATGCAGAAGAGACCCTTTGGCCCATCACGTCTGCACAACGCATGAGAAACACCTGACCTCCCACCATAGCCTTGAATGTTATGACATACCTGTGTTGGGGGCTCCACTAATGCCTTTTGCCCAATCGTCCACTTGTTTTCTGATTTATTGCATTAGAAGTATTGGGATCAGTTACAAACATTTTACCGCAATATATATGCAATTCAAAATATTCAAGGGGGGGGGCGGCACGGTAGCAGGGGCGGCACGGTAGCACAGTGGTTAGCACTGCTGCTTCACAGCTCCAGGGACCTGGGTTCGAATCCCGGCTCAGGTCGCTGTCTGTGTGGAGTTTGCACATTCTCCCTGTGTCTGCGTGGGTTTCCTCCGGGTGCTTCGGTTTCCTCCCACAGTCCAAAGATGTGCGGGCTAGCTTGATTGGCCATTCTAAATTGCCCCTTAGTGTCCCGGGATGCATAGGTTAGAGGGGTTAGCGGGTGGATATGTGGATAGGGCCTGGGTGGGATTGTGGTTGGTGCAGACTCGATGGGCCGAATGGCACCTTTCTGCACTGTAGGTTTCTATGATTCTATATATTTCTACAGTTTGTGGTGACACGGTGGCACAGTGGTTAGCACTGCTGCCTCACAGCACCAGGGACCTGGATTCGATACTCAGCTTGGGTCACTGTCAGTGTGGAGTTTGCACATTCTCCCCGTGTCTGCGTGGGTTTCCTCCGGATGCTCCTGTTACCTCCCACACTCCAAAGATGTTCGGGTTAGGTGGATTGGCATGATAAATTAGTGTGAGGGGGATTAGCAAGGTCAATATATGGGGTTACAGGGATAGGACCTGGGTGGGATCGTTGTCGGTGCATGCTCAATGGGCTAAATGGCCTCCTTCTGCACTGTAGGGATGCTATGAAAAGTCCAAAAGAAAATCTGAAAACATGGTATTTCTAAATAACCATCTCCTTCAGATAGAATATTTAACCATTCCATGCAGAAGTGCAGAGTCAAACAGAAAGGCAATTTAAAGAAATTGCATACATTTGAATATTTAATTGGGAGTAACCAGCCCCTGTGACTGTAGCTCTGATTTTACTATTCATAATCTAAGTGTGAGAAATGACTAGAAGCAATCGATCCTCAAATGAAGAGACATTGAACAGTGCGCATTTTCAATCGTGGCAGCAACTCAGCCTGTTACTGGGAGCTGAGAAGCCTGAGGTAACATTGGTCCCAGAATGAAAGTTACATTGCCACTCACCTGATGAAGGATCAGCGCTCCAAAAGCTCGTGATTCCAAATAAACCTGTTGGACTTTAACCTGGTGTTGTGAGACTTCTTACAGTGCCCACCCCAGTCCAACACCAGCATCACCACCTCACATGCCAAGAAGACATGAGAAAATATATATCATCCTGCCTGATTTTGTAAAATTATATTTTTGAATATAATGGATAAAGGCTTTACAGTGGCTGAAGCCATGACTGCCGCAACTCACACAAAAGGAATTTCCAGCCTTCAGAATGTCACAGCAACCTTGTTATCTCCATGATGGCACAGTGGTTAGCACTGCTGCCACAAAGCACCAAGGATTGGGGTTCGATTCCAGCTTGGGTGACTATCTGTATGGAGTTTGCATGTTCTCCTGTGTCTGCGCGGGTTTCCTCCGGGTGCACAGACAGCGATGTGCAGGTTGGGTGGATTGGCCACGCTAAATTGCCCCTGAGTTTCCAAAGATGTGCAAGTTAGGTGTATTGGCCATGCTAAGTTGCCCCTGAGTATCCAAACAGTTTATTTTATGAGTGTCACAAGTAGGCTTACATTAACACTGCAATGAAGTTACTGTGAAAATCCCCTAGTCACCACACTCCGGCACCTGTTTGGATACACTGAGGGAGAATTTAGCATGGCCAATGCAACTTTGGAGTGCAGGTTAGGTGTATTGACCATGCTAAATTGCCCCTGAGTGTCTAAAGATGTGTAGGTTAGGTCGATTAGCCATGGGTAAAAATGAGCTAACTCCCTTGCGACTGCAGAAATCGAATTCCAAGGAACTTCACAAAGGCCCTTTACATTTCTGAGGCAAAACCCTGGTCAGCAGAGATGAACCATCTGCTACGACAAAGGATCTCTGCTAAACTTATTGATTGATGAGACGTTAACCGTCTCAAGAATCTTGTGATGTTTTCTTGTGATGCTAAAGGAAGCAGTTGCCATCTTCCATCAACAGAACAACAGCTGAGACAGCGCTCTGTCAAGGTTTAAATTGCCTGGCCCTCATCTACACTGTTTTCTATTGGAACGCCTGAACTTCAGTACCAGTGTCTACTGCAAGACTAATTCATCCCTAGGGGGGTTCTCCCATGTGGGAGTCAGCTCTACTGGAAAACTGGATTACTCCGCCATCAGTTTCAGCCTGCTAAGCTCTCTGAAGGAATACACCATTGGACTTTTGATTCTGGACTCTGGACTCACTTCAAAAAATAATTCTTATTTTGTCTGTGATCTTTGACCTGTATCTCTGCCTTTCCTATAGCCCCCTTTTATTGTTTGAATGCAAGGACGGGGTGGGGAAGGGGAGGTTGTGAATCCTCTTCCTGTGTCTTGAATGTGTGTAAAATAAACAAACCCTCTGATTTTACCCTATCTCGAGTTTGTTGTGGGGTTATTAATGGAGGACTGGGTCACTGCAGAACTGAAGGGTTGGGGAAAAACACCACCACTTCCAAAGGGGAAAATCAAAAATACCTTTCTGCTTATGGATGGGTAGGGAGGGGGCAGAAATTTGGGCTGTCCATAACAAAAGAAACAATGAACATACTAAGAGGTCATGGACAACTGAATTTATCGTCATTTAACTTTACCGCTCTACAGTTAGCTTTCAGTAGCTGATACGCGTTGAGGTACAAGAAGGGTGTTGATAAGATAAATACAAAATAATCTGTATCTAGACTATAAGACGTGACTGGAGTGCATAAAAGAACAAAGGGAGACTGATCAGATTGTTATAACATGAAAAGCCCAACAGAAACGCTGATGGAAGCAGAATCCACAATTGCTTTTTAAAGCGAAGAGGTTAAATCTCTGAAAGAGAGACTTGCAGGGTATGGGAATGAACACTTATTCAAAGCCAACACCTGGAGTAGCCTCCTTTTGTACCATTCAAATTCTAGGGGGCTTGGAGTAATCCTCGATTCATGACTGTCGTACAATGTTGCATTTGGTCCTGTCTTCACGCACATTTTTATGTTCTTTGAATAAAGGGATTTTTTTTTTCACCAGCGCAACCAAAGGAGTGGATTTCTTTTTGATAAAACATATTGTTCTCCACGAGGAATAAAACTTCCATGCCTTCTGCAAAATTTGAGTTTTCTGAGAGGACGGATCATTTTCTCTTTCATTATCGTTCCCTTACAGGCCACAGGCTGCACTGGGTCACATCCTCCGGGTAAGAGCGTTCCATTTTTCCTCTCCATACGTTTCTCAAACATTTTTTTCACTTGTTAGAAATCATGGTGTGAATTTGCCTGCCCAATATCGAAGTAACTTAAAGTAAGCCAGGAGTTGAAAGGAAACCATTGTCACTTTTTCTCAATTATTGGCTATATCTTGTGCACTAATGTGACCTTTCTCAACTTTGGAAGACAATGTGATGAATGCTGTGTAGGCTAAAAGGCACCAAAGAAGATTTATTAAATAGCGTATTCATAAATGGATGGAATCAACGACACACTGTAGATTTACAGTAGTCACAGACTTAATTACCCTCTTGAAATGATAGAAAGTAAGCCATGTTTAAATTGCAATGCAAACTGAAGGTTTCTTATGTTATTATTTTTTGGTGTGGTGTTTATTTTGCTGACCATACACAGATTCTCTCTGTGCTTACAATGCACGGACTTTTCCCGTCCTGCCCACCGCGGGAATCGTAGCAGACGGGGACACGGACCTTCTTAAAGTCCGTTGACCTCAGGTGGGATTTTTTTCGGACTTGGGGTGAGTGCGGCCGGAAAATCCCGCCCTATGTCTCTCTGTCGACTTCAGACAGATTATCGATTCGGAAGAAGGGAAGAAGAGTTATGCAAGTGGGTTTTCACTGTCCGGAGATTTCAGCCTGCTTGTGGCAGGATGAGGCAACTGCAAATATGACCATTGTGCCTGATTCACGTGCCACCAGTCACTGGAAATTGGAGCTGATCTTGACCAAGTACCGACAATCAGGTGGCTGTGAGGACGGTCGTTCTGCGAAGCTTTGGGGCACAGAAGAGCGGTGGGCAGAAAGACAGAAAGGGGAAGAGGAGGCTCACATTAAAAACTAAAAGTGCTGAAAAAAACCCAGCAGGTCTGGCAGCATCCGCGGAGAGAGAAATAGAGTTAACATTTTGAGTCCGATGCGACTTGTCTTCAGAATTCTTCAATAGAGGGGGCTTAAATATTTCAGAGGTGCTTCTTGCCTTGAATGGCCTCTTCTGCTTCCGATCTCCTCCCACTTGTCTTTACCTGATGAAAAGTGCAGCGGTTTTCTCATTCACATCAAAGTTAAATTGAATTCTAGCTGAGGACATCATCAGATTGGATCCGCATATCTATTGGATGACTCCGACTAACTTTTGACAGATTAACTTTAAAAGCTCTGACGAAGGGTCATCCTGACTCGAAACGTTGGCTCCTTATGAGGGTGGCACAGTGGCACAGTGGTTAGCAGTGCTGCCTCACAGCGCCACGGACCCGGGTTCGATTCCCAGCTTGGGTCACTGTCTATGCAGAGTCTGCATGACCTTCCTGTGTCTGCATGCGTCTCCTCTGGATTCCCCCCGCAGTCCAAAAGTAGTGCATTGGCAATGCTGAATTTTCCCTCAGTGTACCCGAACAGGCGCCGGAGTGTGGTGACTAGGGGATTTTCACAGTAACTTCATTGCAGTGTTGATGTGAGCCTACTCGTGACACGAATAAAAAAATAAACTTATATTCCCTCTCCACTGAAGTTGTCAGACCTGCTGCGATTTTCCAGCATTTTCTGTTTTTGTTTCAGATTCCAGCATCCACAGTGTTTTGCTTTTAACATTAAAGGCAGCTTAACATTAGTAGCTAAGTAGCCTGGTTAATTTTAATTGCTGTTGGGGGGTAGGGCTAAAATTGAGCCTTATTTGACCCTTCGAAAGTAGAAGCTATCTGTTTGGTGAACGTGTTTCCAGGATCAGTGTTGCTACTATTAAGAACAAGTGAATTGTGACTTGATAAATATTTAATTGCGAGCATGAAGTCCTAATAATCATAAAGAAAATTAAGCACTCAACCAGATATTAAATTTTAATCGAGTGAATGATCTCCACTTGAATCAAGGTGATGTACTCTTCAGGGCCTCTGCCTAGCCTTTCCACAGTTTGGTCACCCTGCAAGGTAGATATTACACACCATCGTCACGTATAATCATCATGCAAGTGACATAATTGGTGCAGTAAAGTATAATTCATTTTTATAGAAACCCTACAATGCAGAAAGAGGCCAGTTGACCCATCAAGCCTGCACAATCCCACCCGGGTCCTATCCACATAACCCCACATATTTCCCCTGTTAGTTCCCCTGACATTAAGGGGCAAATTAGCATGGCCAATCCACCTAAGCTGCATATCTTTGGACTATGGGAGGAAACCGGAGCACCCAGAGGAAAACCCATGCAGACACGGGGAGAACATGCAAAGTCCAGACAGGCAGTCACCCGGGGCAGGAGTTGAACCCTGGTCCCTGGCGCTGTGAGGCAGCAGTGCTAACCACTGTGCTACCCAAATGATCGAATCAACACAGAAAAACATTTAGATAGGAATGCTTAATTTTCCTCTTTTTTTTTGCACTCACAAAACAGAAATCTTAACTAAGCTCATGGTCACACTGGAAGACCATTAACTCATTTGAGCAAAGCAAAATAAACCATCAGATTACCTCCAATTTACTCTGTGGCTAAGCATTGAACCAGGGTTGGTAATATCGCCTAGCTGAGCATTCAAGGAAGCACAGTTTTTTCCCCCCCCCCAGTTTATTTCTAACCTTCCGAGGGAGTCCCTGATGGGAATTGCCGCAGTGTTTGATGAATTTGAACAGTATCAATGCTGTTATCTGAGGGATTCAGCGCTCATTATGTCTGTCTAATTACCAACTGTGAAACACATTTCCTTCTCTCTGGGCTGGTAGTGTTTGAACTCGCTGACACACAAACCGAATGTGAAATTAATCCCGTGGGCAGCAAATTCTGTTCCAGCCTCAAACAGAACAGCATGATTTCATTCTGTGAGCTGCCTTGTTTTAAGGAGAACTCTCAATTTCTGAATTGGAATGAGGGACAATAATGAGTATTAGAGCTTGGAGATGTTTGCAATTTATTCAATTACTGAATTTCCTTTTCATGTTTCATAATCAAATATTTATCACAAAACATTTGTAAGTTTTAACATTCCTTACGTTTCTAATACTGAATGTTGTCAAGTAGAATTGGATTAATATACAAAGTATCCTCTTTGGATCAACTAATATTTTATATTCATTTGGAGGTGCAATTTACATACTACTGTTGTGGGAAACAACAGCTGGATTTTTAAAATAAGAAACATTGATTTGTAAAACCAGTAAAATAATCATCCCAGTATAAATCTTCATCATAATCAGTTGAAGTAAGATTAAACCCAAGAAGAAAAGCCTTTTTGCTAGCTTCCGTGTGTTTCAGAAATCATATACAACAGATGTATTGAAAAACATAGAGCTCCCTAAGGAAAGGATTTGTCTTTTCATTTTCATCTTTTAATATGGAGTATTCAATTCAATGTACTTTATTCCCTCTTTTTTCATCTTCCTTACAACACCTTTGTCATGTTGAGAGGGTGAGATCCATTCCAGGCCATATCCTTCTCTGGAATTCCGATTAATACCACTCTGCTGTTGGCCAGAAGAATAAATTAAGTCACAGAGCTGTGTCAGTTATCAGAACAACATTCTCAGTGGCTGTGACTGCGGTGTATTATCTTTTCCTGCCCTCCATTACTGACGGCAGCCTTTGACGAGGTTGACCACATTATCTTCCTCCATCACCCCTCCTTCATAAAGGTTTCCCGTCATGGTTCACTTCTAACTTCACTTTTAACTAGCCAAAACATCTCTATCAATGCCTTCTCTTCACGCTCCATATTGTCACCTCAAAGTTTCCCTCAGGGTCTGTCATCCAATCCTGGATGAGTCACAATTTGCTCCAGCAAAAGCAATTATAAAGTTCAAAGCCATGGTCCAGCCCAAACTCCACAGGCTTATAGCTGATTCCATCCACTCTCTCAGGTTGAATCAGCCTGTTCACAACTTCAATGTCCCACTCAACCCTAAACCACATTTCTGACCTTATATCCTCACCATGCTGACTTTCATTTCTGGAATAGCACCCACATCCAGCCCAATCTCAATCCATCTGCTCCTCACTTGTGCCTCTGTCAGCACCAGACACGACTGGGCATTCTCCTCCCCAGTCTTCCAGTTACCAGAAGCTTTCCTTCATTGAAAATTCTTCTGCCTGTATCCTATGCTACACCAAGTCTCACTATAACATCACCACTGTCTTCTGCGAGAACTACAATCCCACTTTCAAATTTGCATTTTTTTGTGCACTGTACACATATCCATGATACTACATATTTTAGGGACAACTGCTTTAAAGGTACATTTCTGTCTACAAACCTTTACATTGATTTAAAAGCCCTTTTTTTTCAAAATGAAAGTATAGACAGGTAACATGGCACCTTTCTGTGCTTGTTCAAACCTTGTCAGGCTCATGTCTCTAGATCTGAGTTTGACGAGTCATTGAAATTCAAAGTGTTGCTCCAGGGATGTCCATTGTATCCAGTGAAGTGTGTGAACACCCCTTGGCTTCTGAGAAAACAGGAGACAGACCATAAGACCATAAGACATAAGAGCAGAATTAGGCCACTCGACCCATTGAGTCTGCTCCGCCATTCAATCATGGCTGATTGTTTTCTCATCCCCATTCTCCTGCCTTTTCCCCATGACCCCTGATCCCCTTATCCATCAAGAACTTATCTATCTCTGTCTTAAAGACACTCAATGACCTGGCCTCCACAGCCTTCTGCGGCAAAGAGTTCCACAGATTCACCATTCTCTGGCTGAAGAAATTCCTCCTCATCTCTGTTTTAAAGGATCGTCCTTTTAGCCTGAGGTTGTGCCCTCTGGTTCAAGTTTTTCCTACCAGTGGAAACGTCCTCTCCACGCCCACTCTATCCAGGCCTCGCAGTATCCTGTAATTTTCAATATGATATCCCCTCATCCTTCTAAACTCCAACGAGTACAGACCCAGAGTCCTCAACGGTTCCTCATATGACAAGCTCTTCATTCCAGGGATCATTCTTGTGAACCTCCTCTGGACCCTTTCCAAAGCCAGCACATCCTCCCTTCGATATGGGGTCCAAAACTGCTTACAATATTCCAAATGGGGTCTGACCAGAGCCTTATACAGCCTTGGAAGTACATCCCTGCTCTTGTATTCTAGCCCTCTCGACATGAATGCTAACATTGCATTTGCCTTCCTAACTGCTGACTGAACCATACACGTTAACCTTAAGAGAATCTTGAACAAGGACTCCCAAGTTCCTTTGTCCTTCTGATTTCCTAAGCATTTTCCCATTTAGAAAATAGTCTATGCCTCCATTCCTCTTTCCAAAGTGCATAACCTCACACTTTTCCACATTGTATTCCATCTGCCACTTCTTTGCCCACTCTCCTAACCTGTCCAAGTCCTTCTGCAGCCCCCCCTACTTCCTCAATACTACCTGTCCCTCTACATATCTTTGTATCATCTGCAAACTTAGCAACAGTGCCTTCAGTTCCTTCCTCCAAATTGTTAATGTATATTCTGAAAAGTTGTGGTCCCAGCACTGATTCCTGAGGCACACCACTAGTCACCAGCTGCCATCCTGAGAAAGACCCCTTTATCCCCACTCTCTGCCTTATGCCAGTCAACCAATCCTCTATCCATGCCAGGATCTTATCCTGAACACCAGGATTAATTTTGATGAATCATTATTCCACCAGGCAAAGAAGTTATTTGCATTGAAGTCCTTTAAAGTCCCTTCTATGTCTACATAGAAATGTAGAAACAAAAAAGATAGGAGCAGGAGGAAGCCATTTGGCCCTTCAAGCCTGCTCCGCCATTCATTACAATCATGGCTGATCGTACGACTCAATAGCCTAATCCTGCTTTCTCCCCATAACCTTTGATCCCATTTGCCCCAAGTGCTATATCCAGCCACCTCTTGAATACATTCAATGTTTTGGCATCAACTACTTCCTGTCATAATGAATTCCACAGGCTCACCACTTTTTGGGTGAAGAAATGTCTCCTCACGTCCATCCTAAATGGTCTATCCTGAATCCTCAGACTGTGACCCCTGGTTTTGGACTCCCCCACCATCGGGAATATCCTCCCTGCATCTACCCTCTCTAGCCCTGTTAGAATTTTATAAGTCTCTGTGAGATCCCCCTTCATTCGCCTGGACTCCAGCGAAAACAATCCTAACCTAGTCAATCTCTCCTCATACATCAGTCCCGCCATCCCCGGTTGTTCTTGATTGTGATAAAGACAAGCTGCAAAAGACACATGTGAAGAACCCACAGGAAGAACTGAGAGAGACAACAGAGGGGTTTTCTCTCTGCCATTGGGAGTTAAAGAGGAAGGCGTTAAGAACTCAACTGCTCTTTTACCAAAAGAGTCCTGGCAGTCTGCAAGTGCCGTAACCACAGAAATCATGAGAAATGAGAAATCTTCTCTCTCTCTCTCTCAAAACCTGCTTCACGTAAGAACATGAGAAATAGGAGCAGGAGTAGGCCATCTAGCCCCTCGAGCCTGCCCTGCCATTCAATAAGATCATGGCTGATCTGAAGTGGATCAGTTCCACCTACCCGCCTGATCCCCATAACCCCTAATTCCTTTACCGATCAGGAATCCATCTATCCGTGATTTAAACATATTCAACGAGGTAGCCTCCACCACTTCAGTGGGCAGAGAATTCCAGAGATTCACCACCCTCTGAGAGAAGAAGTTCCTCCTCAACTCTGTCCTAGACCGACCCCCCTTTATTTTGAGGCTGTGCCCTCTAGTTCTAGCTTCCTTTCTAAGTGGAAAGAATCTCTCCACCTCTACCCTATCCAGCCCCTTCATTATCTTATAGGTCTCTATAAGATCCCCCCTCAGCCTTCTAAATTCCAACGAATACAAACCCAATCTGCTCAGTCTCTCCTCATAATCACCTACTAAGTCCACCTGAAAAAGATATTAAAAAACAACTGCCAACTGTAGAAGCAATCACATCTGCTAAACCGAAATTCAAGTTTCAACCCCTTCACTGTGGAAAGAAGGAATTCAAGCAATGGGCCCACAACAATATCACCTAGAAGACAGATGTGAATCTCATCTTTAAGTAACAAAAATAGAAAATGTTGGAAAATCTCAACAGGTCTGACAGCATCTGTGGGGAGAGAATAGAGCCAACATTTCAAGTCTAGATGACCCTTTGTCAGAGCTAGATGAAGGGTCATCTCGACTCAAAATGTTGGCTCTATTCTCTCCCCACAGATGCTGTCAGACCTGCTGAGATTTTCCAGCATTTTCTGTTTTGGTTTCAGATTCCAGCATCCGCAGTATTTTATCTTCACCTTTAAGTATCCTTTCCTCTTTTGCTGCATTTTAATATTTGTAACTATGGGTGGGATTTTATGGCCTCACATGTCCCAAAACCGTAAAATCCCACCCGAGGTCAACGGACATTTCCGTTGTCCGCCCTCGCCCGCTCCAATTCCGTGGCGGATGGGGCGGTAAAACTCCGGCGTGTATTTTAGCTAATCACTTTATCACTTTTACTTTAGTAACTTTCAGCAGTAGTTCTATAACAAGCTAACCTTTATTAAGTTTAAGACTAAATGTAAATGCTGGAAAATCTCAGCAGGTCTGGCAGCATCTGTAAGGAGAGAAAAGAGCTGACGTTTCGAGTCCAGATGACCCTTTGTCAAAGCTAAAAGGCATAGTCATTGTCCTATGCCTTTTAGCTTTGACAAAGGGTCATCTGGACTCGAAACGTCAGCTCTTTTCTCTCCTTACAGATGCTGTCAAGACCTGCTGAGATTTTCCAGCATTTTCTCTTTTGGTTTCAGATTCCAGCAAGTGTAGTAATTTGCTTTTATTAAGACTAAAGTGTGTCTGCTGGGTTATTTTTAAATCGAACCATTCATAAATTAGAATGGGGCGACATACACAGACACATCAGCTCACGGACCACCTTGAGGCAACGTCTTGTGGTTGTGACAACTTTTCATGCACAGGAGTTTATTGATCAAACCTAACAAGACTTAGCATCCTCAGACATGGAACAACTAAAAGCCATTGCTAGGCAAGGAGCACTTAAAAATCCCCGGTCAGACAAAGAGACAGGAATTTCTTAAAATGTTGGATCGGCATAGGGTGGCACAGTGGTTAGCACTGCTGCCTCTTAGCGCCAGGGAGGGTTTGATTCCCAGTTTGGGTGACTGTGTGCAGTCTGCATGTTCTCCCCACATCTGCGTGGGTTTCCTCCCAGTGCTCCGGTTTCCTTCCACAGTCTGAAAGAAGTGCTGGCTAGGTACGTTGGCCATGCTAAATTCTCCCTTAGTGTACCCAAACGGGCACTGGAGTGTAGTGGCTAGGGGATTTCCATAGTAACTTCATTGCAGTGTTAGTGTAAGCCTACTTATGACATTAATAAATAAGCCTTAGACTTTAAATAAAAGAAGTATTTTGAATTCAGTCCAGGCGGAACAAGTTGATTCAGAAAAAGACCAGATCACTTTAGCCAAAATAGTGCTGCAAAAGCTAAAAGTTGAGCTAGCGGGTTAAATTTTCCAGTCCCACTGCCCACTGTGGGAATCATCACAGGCGGGACAGACAATTTGACAAGGCCATTAAAAGGTCCCTTGACCTCAGGCGGGAATTTTCAATCTCCGGGTGGGCATGACTGGAAAATCCCAGTTACAAGCCCAGAAAGAAAGGGAGGAGCAACAAATTCAAAAAGACTAACCCCAGAAAGGGAGCTAGGCTTTCAAACCCCGAGAGAAAGATAAAGAGCTTGATCTCCAAAGCCAGAAAGAAAGGGAACAGGCGGAATGTGAATCTCAGCAGGAGAAGGAATAAATGGAATTTCCAGCTACAGAAGTTGAAATTGGAGCTACAAGGGCAGAGAGATAGAGACAGAGATGAGGCAGCTTGAAGCTACTTGGAGAGATTCCACTCTGCCGAGATAAAATGCATTACCTCACATTTGTCTGGATTAAGTTCCATCTGCCACCTCTCCGCCCAAGTCTCCAATCGATCTATATCCTGCTGTATCCTCTGATGGTCCTCATCGCTATCCACAAATCCACCAACCCTTGTGCCATCCTCAAACTTACTAATCAAACCAGTTACATTTTCCACCAAGTCATTTATATATATTACAAATAGCAAAGGTCCCAGCACTGATCCCTGAGGAACGCCACTTGTCACAGCCCTCCATTCAGAAACACACTCTTCCACTGCTACTCTCTGTCTTCTTTAACCGAGCCAGTTTTGTATCCACCTTGCCAGCTCACCTCTGATCCAATGCGACTTCACCTTCTGTACCAGTCTGCCATGAGGGACCTTGTCAAAGGCCTCACTGAAGTCCATGTAGACAACATCCACTGCCCTACCGTCATCAATCATCTTCATCACTTGCTTGAAAAGTTCGATCAAGTTCATGAGACACAACCTCCCTTTCACAAAACCATGTTGCCTCTCACTAATACGTCCACTTATTTCCAGATGGGAATAAATCCTGTCTTGAAGAACCCTCTCCAATAATTTCCCTACCACTGATGTAAGGCTCACTGGCCTGTAATTACCTGGATTATTCTTGCTACCCTTCTCAAACAAAGGAACAACATTGGCTATTCTCCAATCCTCTGGGACCTCCCCTGTAAGAAGTTTAACAACACCAGGTTAAAGTCCAACAGGTTTATTTGGTAGCAAAAGCCACACATGACTACCTCCCCTGTAGCCAGTGAGAATACAAAGATTTCTCTCAAGGCCCCAGCAATTTCCTCTCTTGCCTCTCTCAGTATTCTGGGGTATATCCCATCAGGCCCTGGGGACTTGTCTACCTTAATGTTTCTCAAGAACCCCAATACCTCCTCCTTTTTGATCTCAACATGACTCAAACTATCTACACATCCTTTCCCAGACTCATCACCCACTAAGTCCTTCTCTTTGCTGAATACTGAAGCAAAGTACTCGTTTAATACTTCGCCCATTTCCTCTGGCTCCACGCATAGATTCCCTCCCTTGTCCTTGAGTGGGCCAACCCTCTCCCTGGCTACCCTCTTGCTCTTTATATATGTCTAAAAAGCCTTGGGATTTTCCTTAATCCTGCTGGACAATGCTTTTACATGGCCCCTTTTAGCCCTCCTTACTCCGTGCTTAAGTTTCTTTCTACTTTCCTTGTATTCCACACTTGCTTCTTATGTTCAAAGCCTCCTAGCTTTGACAGTGCAGACTCGATGGGCCGAATGGCCTCCTTCTGCATTGTAGGATTCTATGATTCTATGAAACTGAACAATTTCAGCAGCAAGAATCTGTAAAGTTGAAGCAGCTGGAAAAGTTTCAGAAAACCAAGAGGGGGCGATACAATGCACAAAGGTGAAAGGGCTAAGCCAGAATCTACAGAATTAAGCAGGAACCAGGGAAATCCCCAAATAGACCAAGACACAGTGAGGGAGATGCTGCATTAACTTAAAGAGCCTGAGGGAAGTTACTTGATAGTTTAAAAGTGCTGAAGCAAAGGCCAGTATGTGGAAAGAGGTAGGAAAGGGATCGACAGAATTCCCAGATCCAAATGGCCCCCAAAAAAGATTGGAGTCTTCAGAGAGATCCTAAAGGATTACTATAGTTAACACTGACGTGTGTAGCCCTGGTGGTGATGAAGAAGGGTAAAAGCTAACCATACCCATGAGTGTGGAATCACAGAATGCAGCCACAGAAATAGAAGCTACTGAACGCAGTTCAAAGCATGACTTTAACAAACTATCTTGTGAGTTAAGGGCCAGACTTAGAGAGAAATGAGCAAAAATCCAAAACATGATAGCTGTTGACCTATCTCATAAAGAATTCAATAAGAACCAATCTTGAGTGGATGGAATGAGGAAAAACTGAAAGAACAAACCAGACAAGAATATCAGTCGTTCTTGCCAGAACATAAAAGGTATCTCAATGGCACCCTTGTATCAGCAAAAAGAGACTTTGATCAAAAAAGGGGCAAGTTGCTGGCGCAGATAGAGGCTGTTGCTAACTTGCTTTTTCAAAAAGAGAATTTTGAAGTCTGGGAAGTGAACAGGAAATGCGTCCAAGTGAAAAAGCTGCAATCGATTTACCTTTAAATTATTCTTTGAAGGCATGGATGATGAAAAGGCTACAGATAGCAAGCCCAGAGAAGCTCCAAAAGTTAAACTCAGTGCAAACTGTTGTCAAAAAACCAAGAGAAAGAGAAGCAAGTTCCCAGATAAAACTGAACTGGAAAATGTTGGAGGGAAGCTGTATTGCATGTGTTAAAAAGTATGCATTTCTTTTATCTCTTGTTTCCACATGTAATTCTACATGTAATCAGGTAAATGAAAATTTATCATACAATCCCTACACTACAGAAGGAGGCCATTAAGCCCATCAAATCTGTACCGACCACAATCCCACCCAGGCCCCACTCCCGTAATCTCACACATTTACCCTGCTAATCCCCCGACACTAGGGTCAATTTACTAAGGCAATCAACCTAACCCACACATCTTTGGACTGTGGGAGGACCCATGCAGACACAGGGAGAAAGTGCAAACTCCACACAGACAGTGATCCAAACCCGGAATTGAACCTGGGTCCCTGGCGCTGTGAGGCAGCAGTGCTAACGCTGTGCCACTCTGCCACCTTGCCCCTTATCTCCCTATGAATCCAAACACCAAAGAGCAAAATATATTTCCATTTTTTTCAGTAAGGGGAATGGTACATCACAAACATGTAATTATGATAATATGGATTTTAAGGGCAACTGTTTTAAAGGTATATTTCTGTCTTCAAACTTGATTTTAAAAGACTTTTTTCAAATGAAAGTATAGATAAGCAACAAGGCATCTTTCTATGAAAGCAAAAACAATGCCAGATATCATCAGTGTTCAATATGGTGCGGAGAAGGGAAGGGGTACATTTGTCTTCTCGTTTGAATCTTATTCATAAAGGTGTCGGGGGAATTCGCCAGCCTCCTAGCCACCTTTTCCCAGAGGCGGGAGGTGGCGTGCCGTTCACTGGCGATGGGATTCCCTGGTCCCGCCGCTGTCAATGGGAATTTCCATTGATGTCACCCCACACCACCGGGAAACCCACGGGAGGGGGTGCGCTGCCAGTGGGACCAGAGAATCCCACGGGCATGAATGGCTGGAGAATTCCCTGTCACTTATTGTTGTCCAGATTCATAGGGAGGTAAATTTTCATTCACCTGATTCTATTTCCATTTCTTCCCAAAACTCACATATTGGTGCCGCAAGTGAGAAAAAATTGAAATGTGAACCCCCTCATACAAAAAGGTTGGGCAATCCTGCTCTAAAGGTGCAAAAACCCCTTGGCTTCTGAGAGAACAGGAGCCAGGAAAGGACTTCAAAGGACCTCAACGTAAATAATTTCTTCGCCTGGTGGAACAACAATTCAGCAAAATTAACCATTTTGTTTGTGACTGTGATAAAGGCAAGCTGTGAAAGTCAGGTATGCAGAAGTTCCAAGGAGAGCTTTGAGTTATCACCAGAGGGGTTTGCTCTCTCGCGCTGAAAGTTAAGGAGGAAGGTGGAAGATATCAGATGTTGTTCTGCCCATAGAATCCAGGCAATCTGCAAGTGTTATAACCACAGAACTAGTGAGGAGCAAGAAACCTTCTCTCTGTCTCACAACCTGCTTGGCCTGCTGACTCCACCTGCAAACACTGAAGAGTCAACTGTGGAAGCCTTCACAGCTACTAAACCAAACTCCAAGTTTCACTCAGGAAAGAAGGAACTCGAGGAATGGACCTGCAATGATATTCCACAGATGCTGATTTGAAATCTCATGTTTAGATATCTTTATTTCTTTATCTGCATTTTAATCTTTATATCTGTATTTTGTTAATAACTTTATCATTTTTACATAAGTGAACTTTCAGCAGTGATTTCGTAATGAACTAACTTTTATCTTGCTTAAGACCAGAGCTTCTCTGCTGGGTCATTTTTAATTTGAACTATTCATAAATTAAAAGGGGGCTTCATGTACACACATACTTAAATTCTTAGATCATCGACCATTGTGAGGAAATATCTTTTACGTGGTTGTGACATCTGGTTCTGGCCTCTGTGAATTTCCCCATCCTTCATCTCACCATTGGTAACCATTGCCTTCAGTTGCTTAGACCACAAACTTGGCAATTCTCCCCCTTACCCTTTGTGCCTCACCGTCTCCATCTTCTCCTTCAGGACTCTCCCTAAAATCCACCTCATTGATTTGATTTGATTTGATTTGATTTATTATTGTCACATGTATAAATATACAGTGAAAAGTATTGTTTCTTGCGCACTATACATACAAAATATACCGTTCATAGAGAAGGAAACGAGAGAGTGCAGAATGTAGTGTTACAGTCATAGCTAGGGTGTAAAGAAAAATCAACTTAATGCAAAGTAAGTCCATTCAAAAGTCTGACAGCAGCAGGGAAGAAGCTGTTCTTGAGTCGGTTGGTACGTGACCTCAGGCTTTTCTACTTTTTCCCGACGGAAGAAGGTGGAAGAGAGAATGTCCGGGGTGCGTGGGGTCCTTAATTACACTGGCTGCTTTGCCGAGGCAGTGGGAAGTGTAGACAGAGTCAATGGTTGGGAGGCTGATTAATCTTGTGTTAATCCAATTCAAATATTTCTTTCTTTGGCTTCATGTCCATCTTCTCTTGGTCATCTGTAAGCACATTGAGACATTTTCTCCACATAAGGCTTTATATTAATGCTGGCTGTTGTTATCATCCACCTGAGAACTGATACTGCACACTAGTCAGGATAGCGGGTGCTATCCCCCTCAGAACAGTGAAGGTCTCATACATGAGTTTGATTAGCTCTTCTTCAGATACAATGTTAAATTGGAGAAGCTGGGGTTGTTCTTCTTGGAACAGAAGAGTTTGAGGGGAGATTTGATAGAGACGTACATGATTATGACAGGTTTGTATAAGGTAGACAAAGAAAACCTGCTAGCAATAGTTAAAATATAACCAGGGCGAGGGTTAAGAGTTGAAAAATGTTAAATAAATGATTCAGTGGGAACGTGAGGAAGAATTCTTTTCACACAATGCATGCTAATGACCTGGAACTTGTTGCCTATGAGGTTGGTGGAAGGGGAGGTAGAAACATAGAAAATAGAAGCAGGAGGGTGGGATTTGAACCTGGGTCCCTAGAGCTGTACCCCTAGTCTCTGGATTATTAGTCCAGTGACAATATGACTATGCCACTGCCTGCAAAGGGTTACTGCAACTTCAGCATAGTACTGACCAATCTGGTCATTTATTGGAAAATTAAAATTTCCATTTAAAACAATGAAACACTGATGGCTTTCAGTCCTGTTCTTCCGTTGTTTGTAAGATCTCAGGAAAGGCCCTTTAAGTGTGGTAGAATGGGTTATCTTTTTCTAGAAATGGTGATTTTGTTCAATCAACGTTTTAGCATTAGAGAGTGGCGTCTTTCTTTATCCTAATGGCTGTGAAAAGACTTCTGAAGAAGCTGTTTAGTAACATGTGAAAAGAAAGCTGTGTGCTCTCTGTGAGCGTCACAAGGGACTTCCAGAATGCAGAAAAATGTCACTAATGGAGGCTGTTAAACTCTACTCTGTCTCTTCATCTTAGCGTTACAGCAGCTGTATCATTGGTTAAGGCATGCAAGCTCTCCAGAGCCCTGCCACATTAATCTTTAAAACTATGACTGGAACACCTAGAATACAAAAGTTACATGATAAAGTTTTTAAAAGAATATGCTTATTTTCCATTTTTGTTTGGAACAACCCTGGGAGCACAGAAAATTATTAATGTAGAGGGTACCAATAATAAAAGAACATTTTACAGCTGCAAGTACAGATTTTGCTTGCTTGTTTATTGATTGAACAGCTTAGTGGAATGTTCTAGGCCGAGACCATACAATGGTTTAAGGGCAGCACGGTGGCACGGTGGTTAGCACTGCTGCCTGACAGCACCAGGGACCTGGGCCCGGTCTCGCGCGACTGTCTGTGTGGAGTTTACACATTCTCCCCATGTCTGCGTGTGTTTCCTCCCGCACATTAAAGATATGCGGGTTAGGTGGATTGGCCATGCTAAATTACACCTTAGTGTCAGGGAGATTAGCAAGGTAAATACATGGGGTTACGGGGATAGGGCCTGGATGGCATTGTTGTCGGTGCAGGCTTGATAGGCCGAATTGCTTCCTTCTGCACTGTAGGGATTCTATGATTCACGGATGGCTTCATATAATTTTGTGAACACTCTGAGCATAACTTTTTAAAATATAATTTCTAGGTTCAAAATATTTTCTGGTAAGTGGATAGCATATCCTCCAAGGTTTTCTCTGCCTACAGATGCTGCCAGACCCGTTGAGATTTCCCAGCATTCTCTGCTTTTGCTTCAGATTCCAGCATCCACAGGATTGTGCTTATTTTAGTGTATTTTCCAACCTCTGGGACCAGGGTCAAAAATTGTCTTACATTCATGGGATTAACATTTATGTTTCTGTAAAAAGACCCTCAAATTAATTTTAGTCCCTCACTATATATTTACAGTGAACTGGAAACTACTTTCAGAGGTGGCCTGATGGTTGTTGTGAAAAATAACAAATTCACGGTTGTACACTGATGCTGCTTCAACATGTAATTTGAATTAATATTCCACACACAACAGGGTACTTTGAATTTTGTACATCCTGGAAAGATATTTGATTCATATCTGTAATAACTCAAGGTGACTCGATATGGCAAACTATTAACTAAAGTGTTTATTGATGAGAAGAACTATATACACAAAGGGTTCAACAGGACAATACATACAGGTCAACAATGCCCTAGTTCCAACTGAAGCTATCACGCCCCGGGAATGATCGTCCTCACTCTCAATTGGCCCAGGTCCTCGCGCTCCATTGGCTCTGGCCCGGTCACATGGCATGCGAAGGTTCGCCACTTAAAAGGAGCCACTCTACCACAATATCAAACCTGCATAATGTGTGAACATATCTTTTTTCACTTTTGCAGTATCATAGAATCCTACAGTGCAGAAGGAAACCATTCAGCCCATCAAGTCTGGAGCGACCACAATTCCACCCAGACCCTATCCCCATAACCCCATGCATTTACCCTAGCTCGTAATTAAGGGGCAATTTAGCATGGCCAATCCACCTAACCCGCACACCTTTGGACTGTGGGAGGAGCACCCAGAGGAAACCCACACAGACACGAGGAGAAGGTGCAAGCTCCACGCAGACAGTGACCCAAGCTAGGAATCAAACCCAGGTCCCTAGCACTATCAGGCAGCAGTGCTAACCACTGTGCCACCCTATATATTTAATACATAGATAAATAATGCATAGGGAAATGGTGGAGTTGAGACTATCTTGTTAGGTCAGAGTGAACGGAGCCTAATTGTGAATGTGACCTACATTGCACATTTTGTTGGAACACTTAGTGCTATGTGACAACATTCGGAAAGTGATTCATTTCCTACCCATCATATTCCTCTCCTGGACAAACTTAGATGCTAAACAAACAAAAAATAATTTGTATGATACCTAACCTCCCACATCCAGCTGCCTGAATATTTTCAAGGTTCAGACACTCGGTACAGCTCCCAACATCCATCCTACTGCCATGGATCAGCAACAGAGTACGGGGTATTTAAATCTGCATGAGAATATTTAAAAGGATTCATTCTGGTATCATTTAAACGTAGTGAGCAAGATAGCTTCTGCATTCATGGAAATAAACCCTTTGATTTGATTTCATTTATTATTACAGTGAAAAGTATTGTTTCTTGCGTGCTATACCCCTTGTGTATTCTTTAAAAACAATTTCCCTTCTACTTTTTCACAAAAGAAGCTTGCCTTTCTGTTTTAATTTGGCTACATAATCAAGAAAAATATATGATGCTTTTTAAATATAGAAAATCACTCGAAGCCTGTCAATGAGAAAATGAATGGGAAACGGAGACACAGAGGGAGATAACATAAAGGTGTGACCAAAATCTTGATTAAAGATATGGGTTTTAAGGAGGAGCGACATGTGAAAAGGAAGAGGGGTGGGTACAAGGAAGAAATTCTCGCCATTTACAAACTTATCTGTAGGAGTGCCATCAGTACATTATAGATTGATTTGCCTCACCTCATAAGGAAATGTAGTGTGGCACTTGCCCAGGGAAGTCCACGGAACTTGGCTCTTTTTTGAGAAGCAAATGTATTTATTTACAAATGAAGTTTTCTTAATTAAGTTCTAAAGTTCAGATGACCATTTGCCTGATTTCTTATTGTTCAACATCTCAGGTGTCATTATTTCAACAAAACAAATCGGATCTGGTCCCATAAACAATTATATTTTTTAAAACTTTGTTAAAAATTATAATGCCCATGTTATGGGCATTAGCAGGGTAAATGTGTGGGGTTACGGGGATAGGGCGCAGGGTAGAACCTGGGTAAGATGCTCTTTCAGAGAGTCGGTGCAGACTCGATGGGCCAATTGGCGTCCTGTAGGGATTCTATGATGCTATGATATGGATCCAATACCTGTAGGTGCTTGATAGGAAGATAATCATTTATTTTTATTCACATTCTACAGTTAGAAAAGGTGGATATGCTTAGATTCAAGCATTTTGATTTTTTTATTATTGGAATTATGCAGTAGAACTGCTACCTAATCAGTTGTGTCCCTGGATCCATCATACTTGCGAGGTTCCATTTATAATTTCTAGGTCATTTTGTGAACGTTTTCAAAATAAGAAAATGGCATTTAGAAAAAAGGATCCAAATCTTTCCTTTATTTTACAAGTATCTGTAATTACAACAATTAACTATAGTATTTCACCAACAGCATACAAGAAGCTCATCAAATGCAGGTTAGAGAGTTTGGTCAAATAGTCACAGTGTATTATATGTTCTATTATTTCCAAACAAGCGCAATAATTAAGTGTAAGTTCTAATTATGCAGATATGTAACCTGAGGATATCAGAAGAAGTGTTGTGTTCCTCACTACCAAGTCTTGTTCAAGCACATTTATGAGTTTTATTCAGAATTTAATTTATTCCGGTATTACGTACAAAACAAGTTAACTTACATATTTTATTTTTCTGATTATTTTCTGACTTTCTTTATCTTATAGTTATGCGACCAGACACTTCCCTTGGCAAATCTCCTGCGATGCCACTTACCCAATGAGATTAATACAGCAGAGATTTCACTGTCTGGATTATGTCCGACCCACCTCCTGCTCCAGTTTGGATCATTATCGTGCCATCAGACCCTGGCATTTCTCGCAATAATGCATTTGAATTGCATGTCAAAAGATGCAGCAATGTTAATTTCCTTTCCTTTTTGCACTTTGTGTGATCTGGATTGTGATGATGCACCTTTCATATCACCTATCAAATTTTCTTTTATTCTTTCATGGGACATAGGACAAGACATTTGTGCCAATTCCCAATTGCCCTTGAGAAGGTGATGGTGAGCTGCCTTTTGAACTACTGTGGCATATCTGGTATAGGTACACACTCCGTGCTGACAGGAAGGGTGTTCCAGAATTTTGGCCCAGCAAGAGTGAAGGAATGGCAATATAGATTCAAGTCAGGGTGGTGTGTGGCTTGGAGGGGAATTTTCAGGCGATTGTCTTCCCGTTCACCTGCTGCCCATGAGCTTCAAGATGGAAGAGGTCATGGGTTTGGAAGGTGCTGTCGCTGCCTTGGTGAGCTGCTGCAGTGTATCTTGCAGGTGGTATACACTACTGCCACCATGTGTCAGTGGTGATGGAGGGAGTGAATGTTTAAAGTGATGGATAGGGTGCCGATCAATTGGGTTGCTTTCTCCAGGATGATGTCAAGCTTCTCGAGTGTTGTTAGAGCTAAACTCATCCAGGCAATTGGAGAGTATTCCATCACATTCCTGATTTGTACATGATGGACAGGCTTTGGGAAGTCTGGAGGTGAGTTACCTCAGAATTTCCTGCCCCTGACCTACTCTCCTAGCCAGTATTTATATGGCTGGTCCAGTTCTTAGTCAAAGGCAAACCCAGTGACAGTGAGGATTCAGTGATGGTTTCCATTGAATGTCAAAAGGAGATAGTTATATTCTCTCTTGTTGGAGACAGTCATTGAGAAGGTTTCACTTGTGTGGCATGTATGTTAGTTGTCACTTATCAGCCCAAGCCTGAATGTTGTCCAGATCTTCATAGATATTGATTTGGACTGCTGCAGTATCTGAGGAGTCACAGACGGTGCTGGACATTGGGCAATCATCAGTGAACATCCCCACTTCTGATCTAGTGTTGGAGGAAAAAGTCAATGATAAAGCAGCTGAAGATGGTTGGGCCTAGGACACTACCCTGAGGAACACCTGCTGTGATATCCTAGAACTGAGATGATTGGCCTCCAACAACCACAACCATCTTCCTTTGTGCCAGGTATGAATCCAACCAGTTCTCCCTTCTTCCCATTGACTCCAGCTTTGTTGGAGTCCAAGGGCTCCTGGGTGCAACAATCAGTCAAATTCTGCCTTGATCGTAGAATTGCTACAGTGCAGAAGGAGGCCATTTGGCCCATCGAGTCTGCACCAACACTCTGACAGAGTATCTTCCCCAGGTCCTTCCCCATCCTATCCCTGTAACCCCACACATTTACCATGGCTAATCCATCTAATCTACACATCTAGGGACATTAAGGGGCAATTTAGCATGGTCAATCAACCTAGCCTGCACATCTTTGGACCATGGAAGGAAACCGGAGCACCGGAGAAAACCCACACAGGGAGAATGTGCAAACTCCACACCGTCACCCACGACTGGAATTGAACCCGGGTCCCTGGCACTGTGAGGCAGTAGTGCTAACCACTGTGCCACTATGTCACCCTTCATGTCAAGGGCAGTCACTCTCGTCTGCCTCAGCTCTAACTGTGGGCCTCTCCTGGTGATGCCAGCCACCCAATTTACTTTTCCTGATCACATTTCCCTGACTGTAAGTTTGCCTAACAGCCACTTTAGACTCCATTGCTGTTTCTTCCTGCTGACTGTCCCATCTGTAGACCACTTCAGAATCTTGCTGTCCCTTATCCTCCACTCATGGGTTTTGCCTCTGCATCTGCACCCATGGGGGATTAGACCCACTTGATCTCCCTAGCCAGTACACTTGCACACTCTGCTGATCGCTTCCTCCTTCGTCAACTCTCCCTTTGAGTTCATTCTCAGTACTGAATATAAATTGTCATATGATTCCTCATCAAGGAATAGGAAGAGTGTTAGACCTAAAAGGAAGAACAGGCCAATTAGCATAACATCACTGGTGGGGAAAGCCATAGAAATAACAATCAGAGACAAAATTAATTGTCACTTGGAAAAACATGATTTAATAAATGGAAGCCAACACAAAATTTTGTTAAAGGCAAATTGTGTCTGATAAACTTGATTGAGTTCTTTGATGAAATAACACAGGGGATGATAGGGATAATAGGGTTGATGTTATGTACATTGACTTTCAAAGGCATGATAAAGTACCACTTAATAAAGTTGTTAGCAAAATTATGGCTCATGAAATGAACTGGGAAGAGGGAGCGTGGGTTTTAAATTGGTTAAGGAGAGTAGATGAGCAGTAAACAACTTTCTCAGACTGATGGTACAGGAATTGTCCAAGAGTCAACATCTTTGACTGACATTGGTTCCTGATTAAGCAACAGCTCGATTTTAAAATTCTTATCTTTGTTTTCAAATGTCTTCATAGTCTCACCGCCTCCCCTACCCCTCAACACCTCCACTCCCATCTCTGTAATCTCTTCAAACCCCACAATCCTGGGATATCTGTGCATATCTAATTCTGGCCTCTTGAATATTCTTTACTTTAATTGCTCCACTATGTGGTTATGAATTCAGTAACCTAGTACCTAAACCAGCGATGGACAACCTATAGAGCTGCATGAATGGCCCTCTTTCATCTCAGTGGGCGCAAGATTGAAATCAGGCTTGTTAACTAACCATGACCCCATGATTCTGATTAAATACATTTAATACAGGCTGAATATTTCATAGAAAATATTTAATCATTTATATATTAATCATCTTTGGACGCTAAGGGGTAATTTAGCACGGCCAATCCACCTAACCTGCACATCTTTGGACGATGGGAAGAAACCGGAACACCCAGAGGAAACCCACACAGACATGGGGAGAACGTGCAAACTCCACACAGACAGTCGCACATGGAATTGAAAGCTGCAAATCAAAAATGTGGGGACCCGCTTCCTCCTCCTCCTCCCCCCCAACCAGACAACGATCTGACCTCACTCCCCTCTTCCCCCCTCCAACCAGAGAATGATCTGACCTGCCTCCACCCCCACCCCCACCACTGATCTGAGGCAGAGAGCCGTTGGAAGCTCTGAACACACTCTTCAGAGGCTGGAGCACCCGACTCAGACTTTTATTTAGCAGGTCGCTAAAAGCGCGATTCCGGATCGGCAAACGCGGTGGTAAAGGGGGAAATGCTGATAGAGTTGGGCAGTTCATTAATTCAATTTAAATGCATGCAAATGCATTTAAATCGTCGTTGCGCCCGATTTGGGTGCTGAACGGATCCCCGCCATTCGTGGGTCTCGGTAAAGTGGCGATCTGCGCGGACGCGGGTGCAGATTGCAATAAAGGCCTCACACCCGACTTTACCGCGATTTCGCGCCCGAAAACGGGCGCAAATTGTTGGTAAAATCGGGCCCTCCAAGTTGCATTTTTATCATACCCACAGCTGCAGAAATGTGACCTCCAGTGCTCAGCAACTGTGTCCTCTTGCAGGTCACCCTGTACCCTGCATCCTAAGGAGAGAAAGCAAAGGCAGGAGAAAGTAAGAAATAACTAGGAAAACTTATGCTGAGAATTCAGCACAACACTGAGGGAGTGCTGCACAGTCAGAAGTGCCATCTTTCGGCTGAGCAGTTCCTCTTCTCAGGTGGATATAAAATATCACATGGCACAAATAAGATAGCTGAGTTCTCCATGGTGTTCTGGATATTCACCGCCCCAATATCTCAAAAAGAAGAATATCTTTACTTAATTGTGGGACATTACCTGCAAGTTCTCCTCCCTAGGGGATATTCACAGTAACTTCCTTGCAGTGTTAATGTAAGCCTACTTGTGACTAATAAATAAACTTTAAACCACTCACCATCCTGACTTGAAAATATATTGGCGTTCTTTTGCAGTCGCTGGGTCAAAATCCTGGAATTCCCTCCCGAACGGCATTGTGGGTCAACCCACAGAACATGGACAGCAGCAATTCAAGAAGGCAGCTCACCACGATCTTCTGAAAGGCATTTAGGGATGGGCAATAAATGCTGGCCAGCCAGCGATGCCCATGTCCCACGAATGAATTTTTAAAAATGATTGTGCCCTAATTGACCCTGTTTCCCACATGACAACACTGATTATATTTGATAAAATACCTGTAATGCCCTTTGGGACACCTTGAGGTCTTGATACGTATTGTGTAAGTGCTACTTCCTTCTTTCCTTAATCTTCCCTATTTGTAAACAGAGCCTACACCAGCAAACATACATCTATGCATATCTTCACGCAGATATAGACAAAGACAAAGGAATATACACAAGAAGGGATAAGCTGCATCTACCTCCAACATTGACGCTTGTTTCGTGTCCAGCATTCAGCACTCCAAACACTCTCACTGAGTGACTGGCTTGCCAGCGACTGACTGAGCGACTGACTTGCCATAGAAACGGTTCCGGCCCTTCTGCCTGTAATGAGTCTATAATTGTGCTGAGTAGCTTCCATACCAAATTTTTTTTAAAATTGCCTTCCGTACACATTTAAGCAATTTAAAAGTGCGGTGTTTATTTTGATCATTCTGAGCAATTTCAAGACATATTTGAAATAAACAGAAATATTTTACTTCTGTGTAAGTGCAGCATGGTAGCAATATGAGTAGCAGCTGTTGATGTGATCTCACAAAGCAGCAGTGATTGCGTTAATACACTTGTCTCCTTGTTGATGAGCTGATTGTGTACAAGATAGTTTCATTTTGGCAAGCAGCAAGCAAGTGGTGCAAAGACATAAGAAAAGTTGCACGTGCAAGGATGTAAGGATTCCAGTGGAACCTCAGTCAGAGAGAATTAGACCGAAAGACTTACAATGAAATAAAAGAGACAGAAAGTTTAAGCAGGACCTACAGAGAAACAGGATTTCAGTTTATTCCACTCTTATTCTCAGTTACATTTTCTCAATTTTCATTGATCTTAACAATTTCTTGTTTTATTGTGCACATATGAACATAACCAAATAAATATATCTGCCTTTCATTCCTCACAGCAAACATGTGGATCCCTTAGATGTGTCCTCAGAATCATAGAATCCTTACAGTGCAGAAGAGGCCATTCAGTCCATCGAGCCTACACTGACAACAATCCCACCCAGGCCCTATCCTGTAACCCCACGTATTTATCCTGCTAATCTCCCCGTCACTAAAGGGCAATTTAGCATGGCCAATCAACCTCACCCGCACATCTTTGGACTGTGGGTGGAAACTGGAGGAAACCCATGCATGGGGAGAACGTGCAAACTCCACACAGTCACCCAAGGCCAGAACTGAATCCAGGTCCCTGTTGCTGTGAGGCAGCAGTGCGAACCACTGTGCCACCATGCTATGTATTATAAAGACGTCTTTATAAGATGCACTGTCGCCTCCAAGTGCACATTTTCCTCAGTTTTACTATTTAACATAATCTTCACTGTTAGTGTTGGGCAGTATCACGCGAGACAAACTGGAATGTGGGTTTCATCTTTCAGATTTCAAATGCAAAGCCAGAGACTTTCTATACATTTTTCTAAAACTGATTACCAAGGCAAAAACCTCGGGCGGGATTCTCCGGTTGCGCCGGCCTGAAAACTGGGATTCCCGTCCAACTTCAATGGACCTTGTCATGATCCACCCACTGAATTCCAGTGGCAGGCAGGATGGGAGAATTCCGGCCCTCATGTCAATCGAGGGACTGATTTGGAATAGATCTATTTCACTGCAAGTGTTTAAAGCCTAGTTTGTGCAAAGCAAGATGGTGCAGAAACATTCTAATCAATAATGTTGGGAAATACAGTGAGATTGATTTTCTGATACTGGTGGGTGATACTTCCTGCATGGTTAGAAATGCTGCAAATTACATACTGCAAGGTGAAAAGTGGCAAAACTGAAATTTAAAGGGCACAAACAATTAAAGGAATGGGTCATAACGTGGAAACAAGTCTCTGCAGCCATATGAAAAAAATTTGAAGCTTTTTTAAAGTTTAATGCATGCGTAAGGTTTGGCGAAGTTTTGAGAAAAGAGGAGAAAGAAATGACAGGTAAAAAAAGAATTGGAAATAAAACCAATGATGCAAGAGTTAAAAAAGCAAGAAAGTGAACAGCTCAGCAGTCAAACCTCTGCAAAGTGGCGACTGAAGTGGAGACTGAAGTTGTTCTGAGTTTGTAGCAAGGATATTGATCCTGTTTCTCTGGTAGTATATTCAAAATATGCATTGTGCATTTTCTCCAAACTGCAACAGATCTGCACATGAATTGTCAAATTGTATGGTGACTTCCTCACTGGTATCGACAAATTGAAAGATGTTACATGCAAGCCGTATGTAGACCCTAATGTACCCCCAGTTATGCATCAAGAACGCCGACTACCATTTTGTGTCAGGAAGAAGATGGAGAAGAAACTTCAGTCTCTACTTGACCTTGACATAATTGAGAAGGTTGGGAATGAGCCTCTCTCCTGGCTCTCACCTACGCAAGTCATTAAGAAATCCAAGAGTGAGAACCAGATTGGAATTTGCATTGACATGCAGTCACCAAACCGAGCCATACAATGAAAAAGACACTGGACAATGAAAATATCATAGAGAAATTGAAAGGAGCTGTGGTGAACCATCGTTGGTTCCCACTGTGGGATTGTTCTAATGTTGTTGTTGGGCTAGGGTGGGATTGATACACCTGTGGTTGTAACTGTTGTGGCACATCCCAGTCGGGCTCCGCCTCCTGGGAGAGGTATAAGACCCCCTGCTCGGGCGGGACCTCTTCAGTCTGGGATAGTGTGTTAAAGTTCTGTTAGTTCCATTGTTAGTTAATAAAAGCCTTCTTTTACCGAAGCTTTGTGCCTCGTGTCAAATTGATGCGCATCAGGGGCTAAGCTCTTTGCTAAACTTGATCTCCTTGCAGAGGAATCAAGATACCTTGCAATATTCTCCATTTTTTATCAAAACAGGAGTCTCAACTTTGGAATCAATTCAGTAACGGAGATATTTCAGCACACGATTCAGTTTATACTTCAAGCACTTGAAAACACACTGAACATCAGTGATGGTTCTCTCATCTGTGGTTGTGAAGAAAGGAAATTTGAGACACAGCTACATGCAAGTCTACAATGTCTTAGTGAATGTAACATCACCGTTAATACAGGTAAGTGCCTGTACAATTAAAGCAAAATCGAATTATTTGGTCACATGTTGAGCAGTGAAGGTATATCACCTGATCCATCGAAAGTTGAAGCCATTGAAAACACTGTGGATCCCACAAATGTCCAAGAAGTTGGGAGTCTGCCAGGACTATTCACGTACTGTAACCGCTTCATTCATGCCCTCGTTACACTATCTGTCACCCTTTCATGATCTGACAAAAGAGACCACCAAGTGTGAATCAACTAAATCACACAAACAGGGCATATATCAGATCACATTATAATTGTCAGCAAGTTGCACAAATGCCCATTTTGATCGTGAGAAAACCACCAGTTAGTGGTGGGCACAAGCCTTGTTGGCTTAGGTGCAGTTCTCGTGCAGAAAGACAAGACAAGTAACCCATCAACGGTTGCGATGGCAAGAAGTTTGCTAATGCTTGTGAAGCAACACTATTCGCAAACAAAGAGATGCTCTCAGTCACATGGAGTATCCCACACTTTCCTCTCTATTTGTATAGAAACAAGTTCAAAGAAATAACTAATCATAGCACACAAGTAAGCTTATCCGACAATCCATATAGTCACATAGCTACCCTGGTGTTGGATGCTCAAACTACAAGAGTACAAGATCACTGCCAAGTATCAGTGAGGTAATCTCAACCCAGTGGATTATCTTTCATGACAGCCGTTATTGACAGTATATTGAACTATATCTTAACTAGGTAAGCCTAAGTGAGGTGCCAAAGTCACTAAATCTCACTGACATCAAAGTGGCAACAAAACAAGATGTGATGTTGCAACTATGAATGATAGGAATCACGAAACTGGAAAGACATGACCAAGAGAACGACTACAAACAAAATAATTCGCTCACCAGAAGGTCTTCACAATGTTCAAATCGAGCTCACCATTACAATCACATCTGATCTCATGTTACACAACAACTATTACCATTCCACAGTCATTGAGGGAATGTGTTGTTGATATAGCACACAGAGGTCACCAGGAAATTGTCAAAACCAAACAACTCCTTGGAGAATAGGTATATTTCGCAGGAATTTGATAAAAAACACGGGTTAAAGGGATATGGGGAACAAGTGGAGAGGTGGATTTGAGACCAGCGAGAGATCAGCCATGATCTGATTGAATGGTGAGCAGGCTCGGAGGGCTGAATTTGCCAACTTCTGCTCCTAATTCCTATGTTCCTATGAATTGACCACATGGTAGAATACAAACTCAATTAACATTTGCCATGTCAGGCAACCACAATGTTAAAGCTTTGTGATCCTCCCAAGATGACTGAACCATCTCAAGGATCATGGATTGACATTAGATTTGAATTTGCAGAAGTGCCACTGGTGAACACCTGCTTGTTGTCACTGACGATTATAGCAGATTCGTTGAAAAAGTTACATCAACATCAATGAAAGCAGTCATCCCAAAGCTTGACCAGGTTTTCGCTTAGTTTGGAGTCCCTCATGTGGTGGGAAGTGACAATGGACCCATTCAACAGCAATGAGTTCAGTAAATTTGTGAACTACTTGGGTTTTACTTACCGCAAAATCATACTCCATTGGCCAAATGCTGATGGAAAATTCGAGACAGTTATGCATATCTTGAAAGAAACAATATGCACAGCTTTAGCTGAGAGCAAGTCATGGAAGCAAGAGTTGTATAACTTTCTTCACAGTTACAGAGCAACGCCTTACTTGACTACTCGCAAAGTTACACTCCTCGTTGCACATCCTATGTGCACATGTCTTCCTGAACTACCTTAGGGAGCTAATGATCAACATGTATGCAAACACAATTGAGAACAGAAGAGTTGAATAAGAGTAAATTTAGCAAAGCAAAGCCTGAAATTTAGAGCTACAACATTGAAGACAGGAGATAAAGTGCTCAAGTGTAATGGTCATGTTGGAAAACAATTCTCTGACACCGAGCCATTTATTATGACCAGCACCAAAGAATCAATGATCACCGTTATGCGTGGTTCACAATTCATCACATGAAATGCACCTTTCTTCAAAGCACTTAAAACACCATTCGTAAGCATTGAATCCAATTTCAACATCGACATCTCAGGTGAAGAATGAGTCAAATAAGACAAAATTGATGTCAGATGATATTTTACTCGCAACAAGAAATGTTCCCCATGTTTCGGTAATTGTTAAACAGAGTAAACTATTTTCAGTTGATGAACAAATCTTTTATCTCATTGTATGCAATTAACTACATTGTTGAGTGAATACAAATGTTTGTACATGTATATTGTTGGTACATGTCTTACTGCTAAAGGTGAATGTTCAAATTATGCTTAAGTTTATTGTTATATTGTTGGAAAACTATTAAAACTATTAAAACATGCTATGTCTCTCATTTATAATGAAGGGATGGGATTTAATTCATTACAAAATTCACTCTGCATTTTGTCCGCTTGAGTCTACAATACACATGTACCAGCAGAGGGAGTCTAGAGGTCAAATAAATAAATCAATATTTTAATATGCAGTTCTGACTCTGAATGTATTAGATGCAGTGCAGAAAAGGTTCATTTGACTGATGGCTGGGATGAAAGGGTTTCTTAGAGGAAAGGTTGGTCAGGTTGAGCCTGTATCCATTGGAGCTTAGAAGAATGAAAGGTGATCTTATTGAAACATATATGATTCTGAGGGAAGTTGACAGGGTGGATGCTGAAAGGATGTGTCCTTTGTGGGAGAGAACAGAACTGGGAACACAATTTTAAAAATGGGCCTCCCATTTAAGATGGAGATGAGGAGAATTTTCTTATCAGAGGGTCGTTAGTTTGCGAAATTCTCTTCCCCAAAGGGCAGAGGAGGCAGAATCATTGAATACTTTTAAGGCTGAATTAAATAGATTCTTGACTAACCAGGGAGTCAAAGGATTTAGCATGTAGAGAGGAAAGTAGAGTTGAGGCCTTGCAGAGGACATGCAGAGGAATTTTCCCATCCCACCCACCATGGGAATTAGGTCAGGGGGGAAAGGAGGGGCCATGCAAAGCTCCATTGACCTTGGTCGGGATTTTCCGGTCTTAGAGCGAGCGCGGCCGGAAAATCCCACCCATGATCTTTTCAAATGGTGGAGCTGGATCGAGGGACCAAATGAGTTACTCCTACTCCAAATTCATATGTTCACATGTACGTACTGGATCCGACTGTTTTTTCCCAAGAACTTCAGTTTCCTACTCCATAGTGCCATCTTCTTTAGGTCATTTCTGTTGCATTTGGGTGAGGTTCCAGCTGGCCAGCCCTGACTTATGGTGCCAGCTGCAGGCGTGCCTGCAATCCATGCCCCTTTGCTAATCCGGACAGTAAAGACAACTTCATGTTGCCATGTAGGTAAGCCAGGAGTTGTGTACATGGCTGGTACCAAACTGACTGTTGATCATCCTGGCCTGTCTTCTTTCATCGACAGCACAGCAGAACATTTGTTACATGACATTGCGGTTTGGATGCTGCTGTAAACTTAAAGAAACCCACGGTCAGTGGGTTATTTGCACGTCAGATCAATGCAATGTTTGCAGCTGGGAATTGGAGACTCCACATTCACTAATATTCTGTCAAAGGAAGGTATGTGCTCCTCTTATAGGAGGCGAGGGTTTCAGAATCGGCACAGATCATGTCTGGTGCAACTGGATTCATCAACTTTGCTGCTCTCTCTCTCTTCTTCCTTCAGAAGAATGGACATGGTGGAATTCCCACTGGAAAATCCATGAGTGGCATGAATGGAGTTGTACAAAACAAAACATTGGAGAGAAATTGCCACGAGGACTCCGCAAACCAGGTAATTAGCGACAGGGACATTTTTTTAAAATGGAAAGTTAACGCAGAAATCATCTCAAAACTCTTTGAGGGATCAGTAATTTAATTTGAAATGAACTCCTTTGAAAAATCTGGAAGCCCATTACACAGAGGCAGAAATATCAGTGAGAATCCTGCATGCCTGGACATTGCGTGCATGATCAGTCATTTGCATATTTTAATGAAGCCCTATAATTTCTGCTACCTGCAATATGCAGGACATGCAATTTGTGTCGAGAGCAACTGTGATAGATCTTCAGTTACTTTCCATACTGAGGCATAATGCAGGAAAACAAGTGAAAAATCCATGCTCAAGGGTCAAATGGTCTCAAACTCCATCTATAGGATCTTATTCTTCGGTAAAAAATACTTCTTAAAAAATCTGGTTACTGCTACACCATTCTTTTGATGATAAAACGATTCTGGAACCCTGATGATTCATTCCACTAAAATCCATCTATTCCCCAATCAGACATACTGGCCGGAATTTTACTCCGGGGGCAGGCAAGGCTCGGAGAATGGCATTCTCCGTTGGCCTCCGGCAGGATTTTACGAAACTAGGGCGGACGTGCCGATAAAATTCCGCCCAATTACCCCATTCTTTTTCCATTGATAATCTTTCAAATGAATTTCTTAGTAATTATATTAAATTGTGCAGTTACCAGTGATTGCAATGAACAAGTATGCATTGCAATAAAGAAAATAGAGATTTATTGGTATTGAGATAACTGCTGCACCATAAATATGTGTCACTCTGGATATAGATTTACAAATTTCTGCCAAACTTCATACAGTGTAGGAAAGTGCAGGTCTAAATATATCATAGCTAATTTCCTCATGTGTGCCCAGTATGCGGAATAACTGCAGTACTGCAAGTGACTGCGTGGCCGTGTAAATGGCAATTCCCAAGGGCTACATGATCAGACTGAAGAGGCAGCTTGGGAAGCCAAGCCAATTGGTGAATGGGCGCATGTCCTGGGTCAGCTGGAGTCAGGGAGGAGTGGAGGGTAGGCATGTACTCAGTTCTGTCAGACCCTTAATATATATATATTACACGCATTATAGGAAGGATGTGATTGCACTGGAGCAGGTGCAGAGGAGATTCACCAGGATGCTGCCTGGGATGGAACATTTAAGTTATGAAGAGAGGTTGGGTAGGCTTGGGTTGTTTTCGTTGGAGCAGAGAGGACTGAGGGGCTGATTGAAGTGTGCAAGATTATGAGGGGCAAGGACAGAGCGGATAAGGAGCAGCTGTTCCCTTTTGTTGAAGGGTCAGTCACGAGGGGACATAGGCTCAAGATGAGGGGTAGGGGGTTCAGAGGGAATGTGAGGAAAAATGTTTTACCCAGAGGGTTGACGGTCTGGAATGCACTGCCTGAGAGGGTGGTGGAGGCGGGATGCCTCACATCCTTTAAAAAGTACCTGGATGAGCAGTTGGCACATTATAACATTCAAGGTTATGGGCAAATTGATGGTAGATGGGATTAGGTGGGAGTTCAGGTCCTTCTCGCGTATCAGTGCAGACTCGATGGGCCAAAGGGCCTCTTTTATATATATGTTTCTACATATATATCATTGGTAATAAACCCTTTATAACTTTAAGCCACAACAAATCACCTTCGAAGTTATTACAGTTTTTTTTTATCCTGATGCAAATCTAACGTGGATAGAAAAAAGAGGAATTGAGCTCAATAGGGAAGTAACCTCTTGTTCCATATTTTCTTATGCTTCTCATTGTTAACTTTCTTCATTGAACTAGTGTAGGATTTGTAACTAGCAAAATAAAGTTCAAAGATCAAATAGCCTAAGTAAATTACTAAGCTTTGTTGAAGTGCCAGTATTGAAAATATACTAACATTTACTCATGTACAAATTATGATTAAATCAAAACATGAAAATACACTTTTCCATCCGCAACAACTTGGGCCCAGATGTTTTCCAATGCAGAGAAGCTCTCCAACATAGCAAAAACAGTAGAAGTGTCTGAAAATCCTAAGTTCTGCTCCCCACCACAACACTTCATGGGGGTGAGATTCGAGGCAGGGTGCATTTCACACACCTGAGTGGTTTAGGGAGACGATTGGTGATTTAGATCATCTGCTGCCTCCAGTGATGTGCGATTTTGGTTGGCCAGGAATGTAAAACCTGGAGTGTGCAGATTAGACCTAGTAAGAGCAATTCGGAATTTTAAGGTTTTGCTTGGATAGCCAGTGTACCCCTTTGGAGAGGTAAGGTATCCCTTTGCATGTAGCCCAAGGACACCTTTGGGGACATTAGGTGGCCTTAAGGGTATGTCAATTGCTTTTTGGAATTGTTAAAAGTAGGCATAAATGTCCATAAAAAGTGCATAAACTCATGACTGTCAAGCTCATTGGAACTGTCAACAGACCTGAAAAAATCAATTGTCAGAAGCCCCTATCAAAGTGATCCATGAGAACTGTCTGAAGCACCTGTCAAGGGAAACTGACAAAGGCTTGTCAAACTGTCAAGCCATTTAAAAGTCCTGCCTTTTAAATCAGAAAAGAAATGTCTGAAGTGTTAAGGAAATGATAGCTTGCCATTTCACTCTGTTGCCATAAGCCTGTGGGCTTCCATTGCTCGATGACTTCTGCACAATTGATTTTACAACTATCCATTGCTACAGGAGCCTGCTATTTAAGTTTGATTTATTTATTCGTTCATGGGATGTGGCTGTCGCTGGCCAGGCCAGTATTTATTGCCCATCCCTAATGTGCTTGAGAAGGTGGTGGTGAGCTGCCTTCATGAACTGCTGCAGTCCATCTGATATAGGTACACCCACAGTACTGTTAGGAAAGAAGTTCCAGGATTTTGATCCAGTGATATAGGTCTAAGTCAGGATGGTGTGTGACTTGAAGGGTATATTGCAGATGGTAGTGTTCCCATGCATCTGCTGCCCTTGTCCTTCGAAGTGGTAGAAGTCACAAGTCTGGAAGGTGTTGCCGGAGGAGCCTTGATGAGTTGCTGCAGTGCATTTTGTAGATGGGACATACTGTTTCCACTGTGTGTCAGTGATGGAAGGTGTGAATGTTTAAGATGGTGAATGGGATACTAGCCAAGGGGGCTGCTTTGTCCTGAATTGCACTCATCCAGGCAAGTGGACAATATTGCATCACACTCCTGACTTGTGCGCTTTCCATGGCGGTTAGATTTTCAAGAGTTGAGTTACACTATGCAGTATTCCCAGCCCCTGACCTGCTCTTAGTCATAGAGGTATACAGCACAGAAGAAAGCCCTTCAGCCCATCATGTTTGCACTGGTCAAAGACAAATCACCTAACTATTCTAATCTCATTTTCCAGCACTTGGCCCATTGCCTTGTCTGCCTTGGCATCACAAGTGCACATCTTTGTTATGAGGGTCTCTGCCTCCATCACCCATTCAGGCAGTGAGTTCCAGACTCCCACCGCCCTCTCGGTGAAAAACATTTTCTTCACATCCCCTCTAAACCTCCTGCCCCTTACCTTAAATCTATGCCCTTAGTCATTGATCCCTCCATCAAGGGGAAAAGTTTCTTCCTGTCCACTCTATCGATGCCCGTCATTATTTTATACATCTCAATCATGTCCCCCCTCAGTCTCCTCCGCTCCAAGGAAAGCAACTCCAGTCTATCAAATCTCTCTTCATAACTAAAACTCTCCAACATCCAACATCCTGGTAAATGTCCTCTGCACCCTTGCCGGGGCTTTCCATCCCTCCCATAATGTGGATTCCAGAACTGCACACAATACTCTAGCTGTGACTTAACCAACATTTTATACAGTTCCAGCATAACCTCCCTGTTTTGAAACTCTATGCCTTGACTAATAAAGGCAAGTATACAATATGCCTTCTTAACCACTTTATCTATCCAGCCTGTTAACTTAAGGAACCGGTCTATGTACACACCAAGGTACCTCTGACCCTCGATGCTTCCCAGGGTTCTGCCCAGGTGCATCACCTCACACTTATCTGGATTGAATTCCATTTGCCATTGACCAGCCCCTCTATATCCTCCTGTAATCTCAGCCTGTCCTCTTTACTCATCTTCCTTGTTTAACCTCGAAAAACCTAACTAATGCTTTATAATCTAATAGTGTACAATGTGAAAGTGAGACGCCTACAGTATTGGCAAATCAAAGCCTCTCTAAATTCCCTTCAGAAAACCCTGTTACATTCGCATCTGGAGTGATAGAATTGAAGAGTTATTTCATCCCTCCTCAAGTGCTCGTAGCAGCCTGGATGAGTGCAGCTCCAACAACACTTGTCCCATCCAGGACAAAGCAACCTGCTTAGTTGGCACTCCTTCCACCACTAACGCACAGTGGCAGCAGTGTGTACCATCTACAACATGCATTTCAGCAATTTACCCAAGCTCCTTCAACAGCACCTTCCAAACCCGTGACCTCTAGGACCAGGTAGCAGATACGGGAGTACTACCACCTGCAAGTTTCCCTCCAAGTCACACACCATTCTGACTTGGAAATATATTACCATCTCTTCACAAGCACTGGTTCAGAATCCTGGAACTCCCTCCCTGACACCACATGCAGTGCAACAGTTCAAGTGGCACCTCCACCTTCTCAAGGACAATTAGGAATGGGTGATAAATGCTAGCCTAGCCAACGATGCCCACATCCTGTAAAAGAATAAAAAAATTCTGATGTGGGACGATGAATTCCAATTCTTGTTGCACTTGAATGAAATGTTTGTCATTATAAGATTTTATTTAGTTGAAGGAATATAAATGTGATATATATGAGAGTGTTTTTCAATATAGTGGTCTGCAATAGACACTAAGAACATTATTTTGCAGAAATGTATTTTATCTCATCTCTGCATAGGTCTCGAGGTCTGTAATGGTGGATACTGGGTGATTTGGCATGGTGGGTACAAGAACAAAGGGTGGTGGGTGGGGGCACGGGTTGGCATGAGTTGGTACTAAGGTTGACATAGGGGCTATAAAGAGCAATGGAAGGTGGGTGGGGGCATAGTTTGGCATGGAGGATATGAAGGGGTCATAGGATGGTTAAGGGTACAGGTTGGCAAGGAGGATGCAGGGTTATGGGGTGAGTGGTGGACCTGAGGTGGCATGGGTGGAGTGTGGAGAGTGTGTGGGGTTTGAGGGATGAGGGCTGGAGGGATGTTTCAATTTTTAATCTTTATTTTAAAACTTTGGACCCAGTGCTGGAGTCCCATGACAGGTCAAGTGCCCAGACAACCTCCACATCTGGCATCCTCCTCAGTTCTTTCCCGTTCGCCCACCCTGACTTCCAATCCAGCCCAATCCTTCGGGACTGAAAATCTGGCCTCTGGGCAGCAATTTTTAAATGTCAGCGTTGCGGAGTCGGGAATTATCCCACCTCTGCGCACCCAACCCGAGAGTGAAAATCTGAGCCATGTATCCAAAATAACAGTACCTCTAATCATAACAGAAAACGCGGGAAAGACTCAGCAGGCCAGATGGTATCTGTGGAGAAAAAGACAGAACTGATGAAAGGTCATCTTTCTCCATCTGACCTGCTGAGTATTTCCAGCATTTTCCTTGTTTTTATTGCACATTTTCAGTCTCCATCCTATTTTGCCTTTGCTTGAGTTTCTAGTTTGGTTACACAAAATTCCCTTACTACTGCATTCACTTTCAAAGTATAAGCAGAGGCACATTAGTTCCCATTGTGGAAGCTTAGAGAGTTTTCCAAGGCAGAGATTCATTTGAATGTGCAGCCTGTGTGACTGCCTGCATCACAGCATGTGGTAAATGTTTTTCATCGGGATCTCATTGTAGTAGCACAGCTAAGGGACCACAGCAGTCATCTCTAATGAAACTCATTAGGGTATCGTTTATGGCTAATTACAGCTTAGTAAGTGCATGATAAACAAGCTGGTAGCTTTATTTCCTGCATGCGAGCGAAATTCTCTTCTTTCACTCATTTCGCCTATTGCCACAGCAAGTTTCCCCCAGCAAATAACAAACCTTACCAGAATTTTGTAATCTTCCATTCTCTGGATTGTCGGAGAATGGACGTATCCCAGAAGATTTGTCACAGGATCCCCAATGCATTAACTTCATAAGAATTGCCCGAGAAGTTTCAACTTTCGATGGCCAATTACCCTGCTCCCTGGGACCCTTTGAAAAGTCTCCAACTCTGAGTTACAGTCAAAGACTTTGGACAGTTTCATCTTGCCCTGTATAGTTAACCAGGAAACATTAGACAGAAAAATCCTAGTCTAACTCCCGGGTAACTATCCAACTAATACTCCAGTTCGACTCCCCAACTACCTCCCGTGACCCCCTGCTCCCTCCTGACTCCCCAACTCACCCACTGACCTGACCTGATTAACTGCACCCTAGCCCCCGACTCCCCCACAACTCAATCTGACCAGCCCCCAACCACCCAACTCCCCGCTAGCCCCCTGACTCCCAAAGAACAAAGGAAATTACAGCACAGCAACAGGCCCTTCGGCCCTCCAAGCCTGCACCGACCATGCTCCCTGACTGAACTAAAGCCCCCTACCCTTCCGAGGACCATATCCCTCTATTCCCATCCTATTGTATTTGTCCAGACGCCCCTTAAAACTCACTATCGTATCTGCTTCCACTACCTCCCCCGGCAGTGAGTTCCAGGCACCCATCATCCTCTGTGTAAAGAACTTGCCTCGTACATCTCCTTTATACATTGCCCCTCACACCTTAAACTTATGCCCCCTCGTAATTGACTCTTCCACCCTGGGAAAAATCTTCTGACTATGCACTCTGTCTTGTAGACTTCAATCAGGTCACCCCTCAACCTCCGTCGTTCCAGTGAGAACAAACAAAGTTTCTCCAACCTCTCCTCATAGCTAATGCTCTCCATACCAGGCAACATCCTGGTAAATCTTTTCTGTATCCTCTCCAAAGACTCCACACCCTTCTGGTAGTGTGGCGATCAGAATTGAACACTATATTCCAAGTGCGGCCTAACTAAGGTTCTATAAAGCTACAACATGACTTGCCAATTTTTAAACTCAATGCTCCAGCCGATGAAGACAAGCATGCCGTATGCCTTCTTGACTACTTTCTCCACCTGCTTTGCCACTTTCAATGACCTGTGTACCTGTACACCCAGATCCCTCTGCCTTTCAATTCTCTTAAGGGTTCTGCCATTTACTGTATACTTCCTATCTTTATTAGACCTTCCAAAATGCATTACCTCATATTTGTCTGGATTAAGTTCCATCTGCCATCTCTCCGCCCAAGTCTCCAACCGATCTATATCCTGCTGTATACTCTGATGGTCCTCATCACTATCCGCAAATCCACCAACCTTTGTGTCGTCTGCAAACTTACTAATCAAACCTCCAACTCATTTATATTTGTTACAAACAGCAAAGGTCCCAGCACTGATCCCTGAGGAATGCCACTTGTCACAGCCCTCCATTCAGAAACGCACCCTCCATTGCTACCCTCTGTCTTCTATGACCGAGCCAGTTCCGCATCCATCTTGCCAGCTCACTTCTGATCACATGCAACATCACCTTCTGCACCAGTCTGCCATGAGGGACCTTGTTAAAGGCCTTACTGAAGTCCATGTAGACAACATCCATTCCCCTATCCTCATCAATCATCTTCGTCACTTCCTCGAAAAACTCGATCAAGTTAATGAGACATGACCTCCCTTTCACAAAACCATGTTGCCTCTCGCTAATACGTCCACTTATTTCCAAGTGGGAGTAAATCTTGTCTCTAAGAATCCTCTCCCCCACCGACCCGAACTGGCTATCCCCAACCACCTGACTCCCCGCCTGACCCCTACCTCCCCAATTACCCAGACCCAACCTGACCTCACCTCACAAACCTACACAGCTGTCATCCTGCCTGGCTGCCATGCTACTCAGATGAAACTCTATCCACTTGCTACCCTACCCCTAGCCCACTTTCCTCACCCACCCTACCAGCTTAGCCCAATTACGTTACCTACCTTACCCACTTATCTCACCCACTCTACCTTCTTACACAGCTACACATTTACCCATTCACTCAGAGATTAATTTACTAACACATTGAGAAGTTTTGGGATATTAGAACTCTTACGAGAATACGGCACTTAGTATAATAAAAAGTTTTGCACTGAGTTTTTCAGGATCCTGCTGACTAGTTTTTAGTTTGATCAGAGTCAGAATAGGGATTCTGACTGTTGTGACAATAGATTACAGCCCCAAATTATGTACAAACATATTGAACTTTTAAATAAGACATTTTTTTTGAGGACATAAATGCAAAAACTGACTGAGACTGCAAAGTAATCACTTGAAGGAATTCCTACATGGATTATATTTAGTCCCAAGAGAGACAACAGAACATTGCATTCTTTTTCAGACAGAGACACTTCAAAGGAAGAGATGCAATGCAAAAGCTGAACTGTAATCACCTGCAGTGGCAATAGAAGCTAATTACCATCTCTTATGAGTTATATCTCAGACATTTTTGTGTTTTTCCAGAAATACACAAGAAAAGGGATTAAAAACCAACTATATCACTGGTCTCTGTGAGCCCGTCTAGAGTTCTAGTTCTGCTGTGCGAGTGTGTGTTGTGAATATCACAGCAGAAGAACATTCCCTAGACACCCCTGCTCCTGCAGGGCTAAAACATCTCTCTCTGATTGCTGGAAGCAAGTCAACAAAGTCACAGTCAAACGGAAAACAGGACAAATTCTTTCAGCTAACCTACAGAGCCAAGAATCTCCAGGCCAATGGTTCAATTGTCGAAGTCTATGCTACCGGAATCATCCAATTTAACGGCCACAACATTTCACCATCTACTGCTCATGAACAAGCCAATGGCTGATTTGTATATCTTTTTTAACTTTAATTTTTGGACTCATTTCTAATCTGTATATATATATATATAGTATTTTATTATTTTCTTCCCACATTTTAATAACTAATAATCTCACACTTTCTTTAACTCAAGAAAGCCTGGTTAAATTTCTCCTTTTAAAACATAAAAACATTTGGGCTGGGAAAAGGTATCCACAAAGAAAGGGATTCTTTTTAAATTAACCTTGTTGTAACCGAACAAGGGAGCTGAATAAAAACGGGGATCGGGTTTATTCCTCCTCACCTGGGAGCATGACAATTTGGGGGTATCCCATCCAGAATCATAAAAATTTGGGAAACTGACCTGGCAACAGGTTGTAACAAGGTCCAGATTGGAAGACTTGAGCCATTATTTATCATTAGCTTATCTATGAACAAGAAAGAATACCATCAGTAATTTTCACCTCATGAGTCAATGTCTGACTTAACATAAAGCCTCTTCCATCTTGTTGCAAAACAACTATTGAAATGTGGGATATATAATCTGATCAATAAAATATGAGGTTAAAGAAATTTTGCGATGGCTTGACAGCATTTTGTTCTCATCACGCTTAGAGTTCAATTCTGATCTCCATATAACTAATACTGTGCGGAAAGGATGCAGGATCAGCCATAACACTGATCTCAATTGCAAAGAGGTTAAATTACGGGGATGGAAAGAAAAAACCTTGCATTTTTCAGCACCTTTCATCTAATTCATTGCTTCTCAAAATGCTTTACAGTCAAAGTTATATTTGAAGTTCAAGTTTAAAATTCATTTATTAGTGTCATAAGTAGGCTTATATTAACACTGCAATGAAGTTGCTGTGAAAATCCCCTAGTCGCTACACTCCAGTGTCTGTTCGACTAAACTGAGGGAGAATTTAGCATGGCTAATCCACCTAACCAACACATCTTTTGGACTGTAGGAAGAAACCAGAGCACCCAGAGGAAACCCACGCGGACACAGGGAGAACTTGCAAACTTGGCACAGACAGTGCCCAAGCCAAGAATCGAACCCGGTTCCCTGGCGCCGTGAGGCAGCAGTGCTAACCACTGAGCCACCATGCCACTCCTTCATAGGCAAATGTAACGGTTCAGTTGGATAAGGCAAGGTCACACAAGATTAGGTGATGAAAGTTGGGCAGGGATGAGCAGACTTCCTTGCCTGCCTTCAAAATCTGCAACAGAATACTTTACGTTACACAGAGACGACTGTCTTTCATCAATAATCCAAATAAAAGTATTATATGCGCCAACAATATACAACAATTATAGCACGCTTGTGGTTAATTCACTATCTCATTAAATAACTCACAAAGGAGATTTATTGCTGCTCTGATCGTTGGGGACGATGACAACGAAATTGCTGTGCATCATCTGTGTCATAATAACATCATGTACAAGGGATTTGATTACATTTTGTTGATCTGAATTGTCACAAATTACATTATTGCAATGCTTATCTGCAAAACATTAGAAATAAGTATTTTTCTGCTACTTTTCAAAGTGATTACATCCCTTTAAGAGTCACTTGCCTCATTCCTTCGTTACGATTGCTCGAATTCTTCTCCCAAACTCTTCTAAAGTCTTTTCCACTGAAGAAAATTGATGGTTCTCCCCATGATTTCTAGATTCTTCTATCAATCCTCCACCTGTGTAAACAGATGCCAACTATTTACACTGTCCCCTACCACGCAAAAAATAAAAGCCTTGCCATGACAAGCTGAGCTGGAGGAATATTTCAGTGTGCAAGGAGAAGAATAAAATTAAAGGCCCAGTGCTCACTGTGATTACAAGAGAGGAATCAGTCACTTTCAAATTGAAGAGTATCGGGCCTACCAGGGAGGGTGCAACAAAGCAATGTGCCAATCAGAAATAATTTGTGCTCCATGCAAGTTGGCAAAAGAATTGGTAACACCTTGAAATATCTCCTCAGAGGCCAATGTCCCTTCAGCAAATTTCCTTTATTTATAAACTCAATTCCACTCCAACGAGTGCTTCAGGTACAAAGTCAGAATCCAGAGTGTGAGTAGCCCTGACACACCTCAATCTATATACAGGTGAGACTCCCTGATTGGGCAGGCAATCATTACCAATCTTTTTGGCCAACCAAATAAACTAAATCAAATAACAAGGGGACAAATTAAAAGGGGCAGCTCCCAAAAGGAAGGGAACTGCCCGAAACAAAAAACAAAGTGGAAAGGAAACTTAAAACATCAAGTCAAAATGTGATTAATGGGGTCAATAATGCACCCCAGCACCTCTGGTGCCCAGCAGACAACAGGCAAGGCATTCATTGCCACAATCAGGGAGCTCATACTCCAAGAGGCCAACCTCAATGGCCTCGTTGAGGTCATTACACACTCATTTTCTTTTCCAGCTGTCAATGATGTAGAACAGATAATAGTTCCTCTGCAGCTGATTGGAGAGTGAAGAGGAGCGTCAGAACAAAACGACACAGTTTGAAACCAGGGTTTAACATATGGACCTACGGTCAGTTCAAGGCAATCCTTAGCCCAGTTCATCACCTTGCATACTTCGGTTGCAGTGATGGGGAGGCAAGATATTTATGTTCATACAACAGATGCAATGCAAAACTATGATGTGTTTGGTAGATAGGGAGAAACACTTTCCACTAGCAAGAGGGTTAATAACCGACAAGTTTGTATTGTTACGGGCAGGAGGGTTTAATCTGAACAGCACTAATATCTCCTCTCACCATCTGCCCATAAACAGAAAGGTGTTTAGATTTTCTTCCTTCTTTATGAGTGGTGGTATATTTCCAAATATCTCAGCTTCTGTGTGACCCAATTTTCTATTAATAACCCCGCAGCAAACTTAAGATAGGATGAACTCAAAGGGTTAGTTTATTTGCACACAAGGGAATCTTTCTGAAAATCTGAGAAAGCTCAAACGTATGTATACCATGCAGAATCTGACCTAATGAATAGAAGTTTTCAGAAGCACATTAAGGAGTAGTGTGAAACAAACACATTCCTTTCTGAGGCCAGATGGCCCCTTGAGGGAAGGTGCATATCAAAGCCAACCAAATTTACCTAGCAACAGCCAGAGCCAATCATAACATGAACAAAAAGCCTGACTCTGACATGATGCAATGGCAATTAAATGCAGGGCTTCCATAAGTTTCATTGCTGGCCAAAGTTTGAAGACTTGAGAGATAATGAACCATCCCTCAATCTCCATAATTGGATTTGAGACAAAAACCAGGGACCTGAGAGAGTGAATCATGTAACCAGTGCTTCAACAGAGTGCGTAAACAGTTGAAACTGTAAAAGTCATTGTCCAAGGGTGGTTAAGTATGTATTTTCTTTGATAAACCTTCTAACGTAGATTATCCAAAGCATCCCTGTTTGGCCTCAATCATTTAAGTCTCGTGCCGGCAAAAGTAGAGATCACACTTCACACCTGTGAAGTTACTGACAAGTTGAAGTGGCTGCTGAAGGTAGCTATGCTACGAGAATGCTTTCTGTTGGCCAGGCCAAAATAAGTTTGAGGAACACTGAGTTCACTTGTGCAGCACTTCATCTATAATGGGATTTGTTGAGTCTACAATTGCTCGAGCAATACTTTTCAATCCCTTTATCTTTTTATCTAGGAAACCTGAGCATTTTAACTTCTAAATATCTTACATATTCAATTGTTCCATATAAGTGGTATTAACAATTATAGGTCAAGGACGAATAACTGGTAGGGAGAAGAATGGTTGCTAATCGGATCAAGTTTAGCAGCCAACTGAATTATACAGAGAGATCATGGTCTCTCCTGCTGATTGCTCACTGCCATAGAATGATAAAGCACTGCATTCGCTTTTGTTATGAATGTTCACGGATTTGAAACAATCACCAACAGACATAACTGCGTACTTTAGCTATGTTGAATGATTTCCAGTATGCTAACTGTAATCTTTTGGCATTCACCCTCCACCCTTTACCCCTGAGCCATCATCTGCTTTGGTTCTACTTTCTAAATATTTTGCCTCTGAACCTCTCCAGCTTTCTCCTTCTCTCTTCGCCATTTAAAACGTATTCAAAAGCTATCTTCTTAACCAAGGTGGCACGGTGGCACAGTGCCTGGGTTTGATTCCCGGTTTGGGTCACTTTACAGAGTTTACACATTCTCCCCGTGACTGCGTGGGTTTCGTCCAGGTGCTCCAGTTTCCTCCCATAGTCTGAAGGACGTGCTGGTTAGGCGTATTGACCCAAACAGGCGCCAGAGTTTGGCGAGTAGGGGATTTTCACAGTAACTTCATTGCAGTGTTAATGTAAGCCTACTTGTGACACTAATAAACAAACTAAACTCTTCAGCTGGCAGGCACCATCCCCAGTTGCGTCCAGGACTTGTTGTCTGTTCCCCATCTAGTTATTCTGCGAAATATCTAGGAGCTGTTTTTTCATTAAGGATGTTATAAAAGTGCAAGTTTGTCTCTTGTTGTGAGTTTGGTTGATATCAGGATCCAAATACAATATTGGTTCATAAATGGTGCTTGTTCTGATACAGTCAAAGATTGAATCCACCTGTAACGTACATGAAATGCTGTTGCATTAATTGGTGCAGGTTTACTACTGATATGTATTATATAACTGGTTAAATGCACACAATAGCTGTATTATTATATCCTCACCTCGGACCATTCTATACATAAATTCAAAAGTCTTGGTTACTTTACAGGAAATAATTTCATCCCAGAAAAGTGTGTGTGGGTTAAAATAAAGTCTTCCTATGTCTTGCTGTAAGCTCATAACAGCTCCTGCGTTGAAACCAATTTAAATTGATGTTTGTATGACGCTGAAAATACATTTTCCAGATTGATCATTTCATAATAATCTGAATGATGTGCAGTTGATATCTAATTATGTTTCTAAGCTGCCACTGTAGTAATAGTGTTGTTATTTGCATCGTCACTGATAATCCAAACCTGCTTGAACTGAACTCAGCCATTATACTATGCTGAATTAAGTTAAAATACTCTCATTTCTATTTATCTTTACTTGATGAAAATCTCCAAAGTAAAAATATAAGCTCACCTGAAAGAAATGGCCTAAATGATCCCCTGAATCCTAACAGTTCATTAATATTTTATCCCCTTTGACAAACTGAAGTATTGGCAGAACAAAAATTACGGTCATTGCTTTCAATTCAGGAACTGAAAATGGTTGCATGCCAATCGCAGGTAATAAACTACAAGCATGATGCATTGAGCTCAATAGAAATCCAGGCTGAAGGAAACAAGACATTTTAACTTCTCTTTCTTAAATGCTGTTCATCTGGAAAATCTTCCGGTACTAATTATAGTCTCCTGCATTGACTGGGACTTTCCCATTGGGCGAAATACATGACCCAAGTCCACGTCAGTGGGCAGTGGGGCCACAACATCAATTTCACCAAGGGCGGCCAATTAAGATGGCCCAATCTGGGAGCCAGCAACTCTGCAGCATCACCAAACGAGATGGCCTCTGCAGAAGCTGCAAAAAGAAAGAGACGGCACCTCCATCTTGTGGCACCCTCAAAGAGCAGGTTGGATTTTTTTTTTTGTTGCTGTGCCAGGGCCAAGCAGGCAAGCCCTGACACTGAAAAGGGGTGAACGCTTCAGCGGCGGTTTTGGGGCTGCGGTGTCAGCAATTGCGATTGGGGACCACCTGTTCAGGGCACACAGCCTAAGGAAACAAAGGCCCCCTGCCACAAAGCCTCTGGGAGTCTGCCTCAATGCAGATGCAAATTCTCCATGGAGCGATGTCATTAAAATGCTGGTGGGTTAGTCAAATGGCCACCGATAGACCAGTTAATTGGCCACCCACCTCCAGTCAGTGAGTGGCCAAGCTACAACCATTTCAGCTGTTGCAAATATTCCCTGATAGCATCGCTCTCGACTCCTCTATCTGCCATTTTTCAGCCCCACCACCCCCCCATCACCCATCTCCTGGCCCATCTTCAGTGAGCTATTAAGATCCTAGCCATTAACTCATCTGCTCTCTCAGAAGCTAACTGACCTGCTGAGTGCTTTCAGCAGATTTTCAGATCTTGAAGGGTTTTTTAAAATTATTTTTGCTTTTAGTTTAAAATTAGCGAGGTGAATCCAGTTCAGTTTTAGTTGACGAACAGTGACTTCTACCAGTAATTTTCCAGACAAATTGCCAAGTGAAGCATTTCACCTTTAGAGAATTGGATCACACTTCCATTGTGATATTCCCACCTCAGCCATTAAGCAGAATTGACGTAGGATGTCAGAGGTTGGAATTTTCAACTGACTGACCTGTGGCTGCTGAGCATGTTGATACTAATGGGATTGAAGCAATGCCAAAATTAGGATCCGCATCTGATTGCTCTGTGGCAATGTTAGCCCCCTTTGGAAGTTGTGGCGTCAAAGAAACTTTAGAATAATCTGATTTCAAGCAAGTATTGGAGCTTGAGTATTCCATTAAAAAGAAAGAAATATATACATCAAGTGTCAAAAGATATGTAATTTATTACTGAATTATTAAATCTTAGAACAATTCTGAGGACATCATTCTGGAAATTTGTAGACTTCGGGGCTTTCTGACAATGATGGATATCTCATCTGTGAAAGATGCTTGTTTTCTGAAAGAGATACAACTATATCAAATCCAGGTGATAGGCATTTGATGCTTTGAACTTGACAGTCTTAATCTCCCCAGAGCTGGATTGATTAATAGCACCTTTCAGTTTGTAAAACATCTTTCTACATTTGCAGAGCTAAGAGAAAAGTGACAGAACAGAGGGGGTCTTTTTGTAGAGCACCCGTCACCGCTGTCAATCTTCCTTAACAATCCACCACATCTTCTTTGCTGAGACTTGAGTATTTTAATGAACATAGCTTCAAACAGCCCAGGATTAAAGCCCGCAATCTTACCGATAGGAAAAATTGGAACTAAGCAAATATTAGCCATGTAGAAAATAGAGAGAAGGAGAGGGATGAAAATCCTATTCAAGTTAATTCTATCATAATGCTGACATTTACAAACTACCAAAGGAGTTTTGTATGAAATTAAGTTTTTTTTATTCTCCCCTGACTGTTGGCACAAGCTGGCTGACACTGAGGAATGCTTTATGTTCAATGCACAATTTTTTTTAATCTGTTAACAAGGAACTCATACTTTATTGGAGGAATTATACTGTTGGGTGCCTTCAATTTACAGCAGAATCGGCGGTTCGGTGTAATTCCGTGAGAGTATAAGATAGGGCAGAAAAAATACTATGCCCATTCTCCATCCTACACTGTCGCACAGTTTGATATTACACACAAAATTCCCACTCTCCCCCTCCCCTCAGATTTTAATGTGCCCTTTTTTATCTCCTACAAGCCTGCATTCCTCTGTTCCATACTGAATTTTAATATGTTCCATTTCATTCTTGAATGATTCCCTGTGCTAGGCGACGACCAATTCCATTAGTAAAGTGTTCTGAGTGAGAAACTGCTGTTTGTTAAATTGTAAAAATCTGTTAACTCTATTGTTTACAATGACTTTCTGTGGGTTTTCCCCCCCTTGTCTCTGAACAAAATGTCCCCTGGAGCCATCTTATCACTTTAATTCATGATTTAAATGTCCCTGTTCTCCCTTTGCAAATTAATTCATCTTCTTCAATTGTGCTTCATGCCTCAGAGGTCAGCTGCTGGAAGTCATTATTGTTAGTCTTCAAACCTTTGTCTTCTATGGATAGTGACCAATACAGGTATAATGCTTCAATCTCAAGTCAACCACCACTATAGAACCTTATTTCCAAATCCAGACTGTATTATAAGGGTCTGGCACATGAAGAGTTAATTTGCCCACACAGTGATGTAATAGAACACGTGACCTGCACCTAGGAGACAGTGTTATGTTGGACAGAGCCATGTGTAGAAGGAAGCATGGAGACAGCTCCTAGCTTGGCTATTTACTGTGCTTTTGTATATAGTTTCTAGTAGTTAATCATGAGCCAGGGCAGCAGCAGAGAAAGATGGTAAAAGAAGTAAATCCTGCACTCTGGATCCCACTGCCTTGAGGGATATCAAGCCCCATGTGCCTGAAGATCCGTGGATTGAGAGTTGACCTGTTCAGTCACACAAAACGCCTGGCAGAAACTCAACCCTGAGTAGACTTCATCCTCGAATTGAGGATCAGCCAACGACAACAATGGAATGCTCTCTGGCTCTTTGGCTTCTGGGACCCAAGTTTGAATCTGACCCATTCTGCCGGATGAAAGTCTCCTCGTTTCACATTCTTAATAGGCATGGATCAATAATGGAAAAATAAACTTCCATTGCAGGACCAGGTTGATTGGCCATGTTAAATTGCCCCTTAGTGTCAGGGAAACTAGCAGGGTAAATAGTGGGGGGGTGTTAAGGGGCCTGGGTGAGATTGTTGTCAGTGCAGCCACAATGGGCCAAATGGCCTCCTTCTGCGCTGCAGGGATTCTATGATTCTAGTCAATAAATACTTACTATTGAACTACCCAAGTCTATAGTTATGTTAATAAGACCTACTGAACTATGCCCAATATCTTCCAAGACTAACCATTTAAAAGCATGTAATTTCATTATATAATTACGGTTATTATTTTAGTACTGATATACAAGGCCTCCTGACCTCATTACAAAGCTAAGTGATCCCACAATCAGCAGATCTTTTCTACGTTCTGCAGTCCTGCCACATCCAGTCGTGAATGGTGGTGGACAATTAATCAACTCATTGGACGAAGGGGCTCTACAAATATTCTCATCCTCAATGATGAAGTAGCCCAGGACATTAGTGCAAAGGATAAGGCTGAGGCATTTGCTACATAAGCCAGAAGTGCCAAGTGAATGATCCATCTCGGCCTCATCCAAGGCCCCCGACATCACAGAAGCCAGTCTTCAGCCAATTGGATTCACTCCACATAATATTAAGAAATGGCTGAAAGCACTGGATACTGCAAAGGCTATGGGCCATGACAATATTCCAGCAATAGTACTGAAGACATGTGCTCCAGAACTTGCTGCACTCCTAGCCAAGCTGTTCCAGTACAGCTACAACACTGGCATCTATCCAGCAATGTAGAAAATTGCCCGGGTATGACTTATAAAGAAAAAGCAGGACAAATCCAACCTGACCAATTGCTGCACCACCATCAGTCTACTCTCAATCATGAGTAAAGTGATGAAAGAGATCATCAATAATGCAAACAAGCGGCACTTGCTGAGAAATAACCTATGCATGGACACTCGGTCTGAGAGAGGGGGATGTGCAGTGAGACCTGGGTATCCTCCTCTACACCAGTTACTAAAGTGAAGCGTGCAGGTACAATAGGTAGTAAAGAAGGCAAATGGCATATTGGCCTTCATAGCGAGAGGATTCAGGTCTAGGAGCAGGGATGTCTTGCTCCAATTATACAGGGCCTTGGTGAGGCCACACCTGGAATACTGTGTGCAGTTTTAGTCTCCTTATCTCAGGAAAGATGTCCTTGCTATAGTGCAGAGGTGGTTTATCAGACAGATTCCTGGGATGGCGGGACTGACATATGAGGAAAGATTAAGTCGGTTATGATTATATTCACTGGAGTTCAGAAGAACGAGGGAGAATCTCATAGAAACCTGTAAAACTCTAACTGGACTAGACAGGGTAGATGCCAAAAGGAGATTCCTGATGTTGGAATTGTCCAGGACCAGGGGTCATAGTCTAAAGATACAGCGTGGACCTTTTAGGACAGAGATGAGGAGAAATTTCTTCACCCAGAGAGTGGTAAGCCTGTGGAATTCACGACCACAGAAAGCAGTTGAGGCCAAAACATTGTATGTTTTTAAAAAGGAGTTAGATATAGTCCTTGATGAAGGGGATTCAAGGATTATGGGGTGAAGAGGGATCAGGCCACTTAGTTGGATGATCAGTCACGATCATAATGAATGGTGGAACAGGCACAAAGGGCTGAATGGCCAACTCCTGCTCCTATTTTCTATGTTTCTATGTTTCACCGGGTCCAATCAGCTCCTCATCTTATTACAGCCTTGGTTGAAACATGGACAATAAAGCTGAACTCCAGAGGTAAGGTGAGAGTAACTGCCTTTGATATCAAGGTCGCATGTGACCAAGTGTCGCATCAAGGAGCCCCAGCAAAACTGGAGTCAATGAGAATAAGGGGTAAAACTTTCCGATGGTTGAAGTCATACCTAGTACAAAGGTAGATGGTTGCGTTCAATCATCTCAGCTCCAAGACATCACAGCAGGAGTTCCTCAGGTAGTGCCCCCGGCTGAACCATTTGCAGCTGCTTCATCAATGACCTTCTTTCCACCGTAAGGTCAGAAGTGGGGATGTTCACTGATAATTGCATAATGTTCAGCATCCTTTACATTTCCTCAGATGAAACAGCACATGTCCAAATGCAGCAAAACCTGACAATATCCAGGCTTGGGCTGACAAGTGCCAAGTAACATTTGCGCCAGACAAATGCCAGTGTTATGAACCCTGCTGATGTTTAATGCAAGGACATCCTAAATCCCGGAAGGGAAACTTGGAATGCCGGTTCTTAACAGTTTATTTTTGTAATTTGGTAGAATGTGAGATAAAAGATGAAACACGGTGAGGAAAAGGGGCAGCATCGTAAATTATTCAAATAACAAAACATTTATTGAACTTTAAAACACAACAAGAAAGGCAGCAGTGAAGGATACCATTTACAATTAACTATAGGAATGGTTATCCAGGTAGTAACTTAAATTAACCCCAATCCAAATCTATCTACATCCTAAACTCCAAGAATACATCTTCCCCAAAACAATATCCAATAGGTTTTAACATCAACAAGCCAAATCCAGCAAATAATTACTATACAGGACATAGAACTTAGAATCCCTACAGTGCAGAAGGAGGCCATTCGGCCCATCAAGTCTGCACCAACCACAATCCCACCCAGGCCCTATCCCCTTAACCCTCACATATTTACTTTGCTCATCCCCTTGACACTAAGGAGCAATTTAGCATGGCCAATCAACCTAACCTGCATATCTTTGGATTGTGGGAGGAAACTGGAGCACCCGGAGGAAACCCACACAGACACGGGAAGAATGTGCAAACTCCACACAATCACCCGAGCTGAAATTGAACCCGGGACCCTGGCGCTGTGAGGCAGCAGCGCTAACCACTGTGCCAACATGTAGCCTGATTATGGAACTGTTCTTCTAGTTCCCAGTAGAATTTCTGGAGTCTAACATAGACAACTTCTTCTATTTTCAGCACAACAGTTTGACTCCATGAGAAGAAACGACTCTGTTTACAAACTGAGTGTGGCTATGATCTAGACCAGTCGACTACTCGATTCCACTTTGCAGAACACAGTATCAGTTTCACTCTGTTACTGGTCTATTCTGTGTCTCACAAATCCGCTGTGCAGCTAAATGCCTATCAGTTTCTTTTTTACCCAATTCTTTACTTTTAATTTCATTCCAACATCCTAACACCAGAAATGACCATCTCCAACAGGAGAGGATCTAACCATTGCCCCTTGACGTTCAATTGCATTACAATCACTCAATCCTCCAATCTGAACTTTCTGGGGTTTAGCTTTGACCAGAAATTGAACTGGACTAGCCATATAAATCCTGTGGCTACAACAGCAGGTTAGAGGCTAAGAATCCTGCGGTGAGAAAGTCACCACCTGACTCCCCAAAGCCTGTCCACCATCTACAATGCGCAAGTCAGGGGCATGACGGAATACTCTCCACTTGCTTGGAAGAGTGCAGCTCCAACAACACTTGAGTAGCTTGACACCATCCAGGACAAAGCAGCCCGCTTGATTAGCACCCCCTCCACAAATATTCACTTCCTCCACCATTCACACACAGTAGGAACAGTGTGTACGTCTACAAATGGCATCGCCGAAACTCACCAAGACTCCTGAAAGAGAATCTTCCAAACTGATGACCACTACCATCTAGAGGACAAGGACAGCAGATGCATGGGAACTACTACCTGCAAATTCCCCTCCAAGCCACTCACCAGCCTGACTTGGAATTATATCACCATTCCTTCACTATCGCTGGGTCAAAATCCTGGACCTTCCTCCCTAATAGCACTCTGGATGGACTGCAGAAGTTCAAGAAGGCAACTCATCACCATCTTGGCAAGGGCAATTAGGGATGGGCAATGAATACTGGCCTAGCAGCAAAGCCCACATCCCCTTGAATGAAAAAAAATTATATATCATCCACCACTTGTAACCTACAATGCAGCTGCCAAAGTTTTACGATTTCATAAATCTCTTGTTAATACTTTTCACATCAGAATATCCTTCTTCAACACAAAGTTTGTTCTCATCCACAAACTTAAGCTGTCCTGACAGTAATATTAAATGAAAATGATCAGTATTGTCAGTAAATGGTTTTCAGTAATAAAAGGAATATAACTGGTCACTGATGCTCAATTATAACCAATATTATTAAGACTACCCTCAGCTTTCCACTTGCAAGCTAAGTTATGATTCAGTCCAAATGATTTTGATTGTAAGTGATGCTATTTTAACCCAAATCCTGAGCCAGTATTTTTTCTGTTGTTTGAAAGTGTTTTTTTTTTAATTACTCATAAACCACAATGAATGGCAAACATGTGGCTTTGGGATTTCACTGAGTATAATTGTTACAATCTCCATAGAGACCAACAACTTTCAAAAAGATATTTGAATTCTAGTGACTGATTGGATCACACGTGACTTCAAGTTTTAAGACATTTACTGTAATAAACAAATTAAAATAAATGTTAATTAAACACTATTTTTATAGGCAATGTATTCTGTAAACTACAGAAAATGTTCCCCATTTAAAACAACCAAAATTTCACTGCCTCATCATGCCTCCTTTTCCCTTTCCCAGTCGGTAACTTCTAATCCCAGAACTGACTTTCACTGTGAGGGTTATACTGCTAAGCAAACCTTCTTGCCTCCTTTAGATCTTCACAAACTTGGTCAATCAAATGCAGTCTCTTCAATCCAAATGTGAGCTCCCACCTGCATTCTTCAGAGAGAACAATAGAGGCAGCATTTTCTCTGCTTCAGGTGCAGGACTAGCTCCTCTATTTCTTGTACACTTCCTCTCTGATTCTTGCAGACTCAATTGGATCAGTGAAGTTCAGTGATAACTTAGGAAACCCTATAACCCAACACATTGTTTGGTTGGGATCCTTCCCTTCTCAAATCACATCTTCATGGGAACATGAATCACATGGGCCTTGTATCCAGGTACAAATGTCAGTTAGTTAACTTTGGACACCCAATTCGAGTTTAGAATTAAATTGACAAATTATAGTATAACAATTGATAAAACCTGGCATTCCTTATACCTTCCTGTGAGAATTGAAGACTAATGATCAAATATTTGCCCCCAAGTCAGATGCTCAGAGTCAGGAAAATTTCTGATTCCCTAAACCTGAAAGGTGAAATTTCCCCAAATGTTCAGATCTTCTTTTCAGGGAGATTGGCTGCTAACTAGAGTTGGCCATGATGTGGAGATGCCGGCGTTGGACGAGGGTAAACACAGTAAGAAGTCTCACAACACCAGGTTAAAGTCCAACAGGTTTATTTGGGAGCAAAAGCCACTCGCTTTTGGCATGCTTGCTGCTCCTTCGTTAGGTGAGTGGTCCAACTAGAGTTGGGCCAGGAAACAGTGTGAAGGGAGCTACTGGACTTCAGAGTGCCAAGATCCACTTCAGTACTTTGAGACATTGTCACAGTTATAATAATGACAGTAAGGCTGTCTAGCCCTCACCCTCATATCCTCTAAGCTCCCCCATACTCATCATGCTTTGTTCATGCCAATCCAAGACTTCACCCACTCATTGGTCTCTCATACCCTCCCATGCAACCTATGCCCCTCTACCCACCCCATACCCCTCATACCTTCCATGGCAACCTATACCACTCCCCCATGGCCCCTCATAATCCCCATGCCAACTTACTACCAACTCATGCCAACTTATGGCATCTCACTCATTCTGACAGCCTTTGATAGCCTCTATGCCAATTTAGTGCCAACACATGATGCTCCATTCATCCCCATAGTCCTTTATTGACCGTAGGGCAACTTAGGCCAGCTCATGTCCCTCATCCATCGCTCTTTTCCCTTGCATCTTCATGCCAACTCACCCAGTATTCACCATGGAAAACCTCAGGAGCTATGCTGAGATGAACTGAAATAATATTGTCAGTGTCTATTGGGGACTTCACTGTGATAAAAAAAAACTTTCATTGATAAAAGTCAATTCAATACATTTAACTCACTGCAAGTACCTAATCCTCTATTAAAAAAAACAAATATTTGTTTTCATAGCCCCATATCAAAGTCAGATCATCCCTGTCAACCATTTGGAGTTGTCTCTCAAACTATGAACCCCACTGTGATAATGATAGGCTGTGAAAGCAGTCAAGCAGTACAAATTCTGCAATGATTGACCTGAGGCATATGTTAACAAAAATGAATTGAAATTGCAAGCATTGATCTTTTTTTCAATGGAGAGTCTCAGCAGGCTGTTTTTTTTAAATTTACATTTCAAGGGCAGGGGGTTTAAATGATTTGGGAGCTTGACAGTTCCACAGACCCTATCCATCTTTTACTCATATTCATGCCTTCTTTTAACAATCCCAAATGGGTACCTTACCTCTCCAAAAGGGTAGCTGACTGATGCATAGAACAACAGTAAGTTTAGACCTTTTCCTCAAATTTGTACAGTCCGTAAGTCATGTTTTGCAATCCTTGGTGATGAAAATCGCTTCTGATTGAAGGCAGCTGCACTTTTTAATATGCTGCTGGTGAAAGGAGAGAGGGTGGGCATAGCAATGACAGATCAACCATTTTTCTGTTTAAAAATAAAATACTGGGGAGTACACAAGTAGACATTGGGAGTGTTTGGTTTCAGCCAAAGAGCAGCCATATGGAGTGCTCAGAACTTCAGGAAACTCTTACGAGTACTCCAGATTTCTGAGGAATAGGTTCCCACTGAGCAAGCAGCGAGCCTTGATGATATTGTCTGATGGTGACAGTTGGTGATGTACACATCCATCAATGGGGCTGCTTCAACTGAGACAGCAACATAGCCAGAGGCACATCAAAAAACAGCATGCAGAAATTCCAGGCACGCAAGAAGAAAACACAGCTGATATATACATTAAACCTTTGTTTCAATGAATGAGTTGTACTCATATTTAAGGATGGCTCTCATCTGTTTTAGGCAAGTGGGCTGTCAGTCCATTTATCAGCTAACCTAAAAATTGTATCAGGTGGGCTATGGTCACCAGTGGTGGTTGACCCATTACTACCCAACACTTCTGCCTGCTACCTATTTTTCAGGCATGAAACTGACACGCAACAGTTGAAAATCCACTCACTCCGGTACATAACCTTTGCCTTCATACCATTACATCTACTAGATTTTCTTAAATAGATTCCTCTTTAACGGAATCCAATCTTTCTCCATTTATATAGTGTCAAACGAACATCAATCATTCCCAGGGCTGCACATCTGACCTTTGTAACGATTGGAATAATATTTATTATTTCTAGTTCTTTGGAATCAGGCCCGTGTCCAATGCACTGTGAATATTTTTCACCACCGCAAGCTTTATTTACTCTAATTTTTGACGTACTCTTGGAAGCATTCCATACCATCCTAATAATTTATAGAAGTTCAAATATTTCTTTTTTTTAAATGACCACTTAATTCTTGATAGTGGCATGTCTATATATTTTAAATGCTTTAATAATATTCACTATTACAACACCGTCACAATGAGATGTTATTACAATTGTTCATGTTGTGAATGCACCAATGTTTCTTCAATATTGTTACCACATGAAATTGATTACAAATAGTTACAGGGGTAAGTACTTGAAATTTAGTCAAATTCCTGTGAACTGACCAAGTCAGAATTTTATAATAAATTGCTCAAGGGAACTTTGTACTTCCCAGACCATTGCCATGCAAACCTTACCTGGGAATCTCCAGTGGTGGTGGGGGGGACGGGGGGGGGGGGGGGGGGGGCGCTCCCCATCACACCTTTGGAATATCCCTTACTTCCAATGCCCTGAAGCTCAGAAATTACAGCCTGTTCGTATATGAAATTAGACTGAAAAGATCAAGCACTGTGCTACAGAGATATTGAAGAAATCATGTTCAAGAAAGATAGTTGTTGATTCTTCTCAAGGCAGTTAACACACTGCATTAGGCACTGTGTTCACTTTCCAGTCTTCAGAAACAGCATGATGCTTAAGATTTCAATGTGAAAGGTGTATTGAAGTTTTCCATTGAAGAATTGTATACTATTCGAAATCCAGTCATCCACAAACAATGGGAATCACCAGATTATTGAAAATGCTGTGTTAAATAGGCTGGTGATGTAGCAACAACCATGTTACACCATATAGTTTGCAGCCATTATTCAAGAAGTTGAGTTCCTCATCACACAAGCCACAGTGAAAAATATGTCAAGTAATACATAAGTGCCTCGCCACCAGTAAAATTATCAAATTAATGTACGGGTCTTGTTGGCCGCACACACGCACCCACACACACGCACCCACACACACTCACACTCACACACACACACGCACCCACACACACTCACACACACACACACGCACCCACACACACTCACACACACACGCACCCACACACACGCACCCACACACACGCACCCACACACACACACGCAGCCACACACACTCACGCACACACACTCACGCACACACACACGCACCCACACACACTCATGCACACACGTCCTGGTGTAGAGCAGAGGGAATAGATGTTTGTTAGTGGAATGATTGCTGGTCCTCTTCCCTGGGAAATGATGCACAATGCGGAGAGTAGAAAGATAAATTAAACTAAATACACAAAGTTGAAGGCCTGAATTTTACTGCCAAGCTCACTGTGACAATGTGAGCGGGCAAGAGGCAGACAATGGAAAGATCTGTTGACCTCGGGCAGGATTTTACGGTTTCAGGACGAGCAAGGCCATAAAATCCCACCGGAAATCTGCAATCCCAATTCCGATATCGATTCACGCCATAACCTCCTAAAAGAACTTGATCTACAAAGTTAAATTAACAATTGTGCTATTCTTTAATGTTAAGAATGATTGGGGGTTTGGCAAAGTATTGTGTCTTGTTCTGGATTGACATCCTTGCCAATGACTGTCTGTGAAAGTGAAGGATTTTTGCTATACCTTTGGCAAACACCACAGGCTGAGCAGTGGGAACAATTGGAGATTTAAGAATATTTAATGACTGGAGAAAGGAACTTGGAACACTTTGCTGTTTAGAATGCTCTTTGCATCTGAGAAGATGGCTATATCTTGGGCCCTGGAAATATTTAGAGATAAATACATGCTATTTGCACTTTCCATTTAAATAAAGAAATACATTTCTAGTTACAATAGATTTCCTGCTTATAAATATCCTGAGCGGCTTCAATACAAGAGACTAGCTGGAAACACTGCTAGTTTCTCCTTGCCTGATTTGAAGTACAGATGGTACATTATAGGGTAGATTGCCTGTGCCAAGGATCTGGCAATGTGGATCAGAAAATTGCTGGCAAAACTATCGCGATTTGTGAATCCATGATCCCACTGAGCAAGGATTCGATGAGGAAAATTTGGATAAAGTGGAAAATCAGACGCAGGGATCATGATGCACAATTAACCCATGCCCATTTGTAGATATTCAGACAGGATGAACAGCTAATTTACATCATAGTGGTACATAGCCCAGCACTAAGCAGGCTGTATACCACAGGAGGGGGATACAAAGCTCACACCACTTGAAACCTACCCGCACCAATTAAAGCCACCCTACTTCAAGTTGAGGCACATTCTGACAGCAACAGGCAGCAGTAAGTGATTTGACCAGACCAAAACCCTTAGAGTAACAACCAAAGCCGTCTTCAAATGCAGTACCACTCCCCCTCGACCTCTCCAACTTGGCAAGTCACTAACCACCAAGGATTTAGCATGGCCAATGCACCTAAGAACAAAGAACAATACTGCACAGGAACAAGCCCTTCAGCTCACCAAGTCTATGCCAACACAGATGCCTCTCTAACCTAATATTTTCTTGCCTCTACGTGGTCCATATCCCTCTATTGCCTGCCCATTCATGTATCTATCCAGATGCCTCTTGAACATTGTTATAGAATCTGCTTCTACCACCTCCTCTGGCACTGCATTCCAGGCATTCGCCACCCTCTGTGTGAACAACTTGCCCCTTACATCTCTTTTAAACTTTCCCCCTCTCACTTTCAACATATACCCCGAGTAATTGACCCTTCAACCCTGGGAAAAAGACTCTGCCTATCCACTCTATTCAAGCTTGTTGTAATCTTGTAAACCTCTATCAGTCCCCCCTTCTCCTCCGACGCTCCAATGAAAACAATCCAAGTTTGTTCAAACTTTCTTCATAGTCCATATCCTCCAAACCAGGCAATATCCTGGTAAATCTCTTCTGCACCCTTTCCAATGCATCAACATCCTTCCGGTAGTGTGGCGACCAAAATTGTACACAATACTCCAAATGCAGCCTAACCAAAGTCTTATACAGCTGCATGATTTTCCAATTTCTACACTCGAAGCCCTGACCGATGAAGGCCAGCATGCCATAAGACTTCTTGACCACCTCGTCCACTTGAGTTGCCACCCTCAGGGAACTGTGGATCTGCACGCCTAGATCCCTCTGTATGCTAATATTTCTAAGGGCTCAACTATTTGCTGTATACTTTATACTGTATACAGTCCAAAAGACGTGCTGGTTAGGTGCATTGGCCATACCAATTAATTAGATCAGAATCAATCAGTAAGAAATTATCAAGTTTCAGATCCCTTCAATTAACAGCGGACAGTGGAGGCGGGGGGAGAGGTTTCTTCCTGCTGGTGAATGTATGCTCAGCTATGTGTGTTTAAGTGAAGGCATTGGCTAGAACAGCAAGATCAAAAATGGAAGCATTGGCTTCAACTCATCATTACACATTGACCAATGGCATGATTGCCTAGCATGCATACTTCTAATGTCCACATACTCCTAATAGCACATACTCAAAATGGACTTACGGGTGGCACGGTGGCATAGTGGTTAGCACTGCTACCTCACAGCGCCAGGGACCGGGGTTCGATTCCTGGCTTGGGTCACTGTCTGTGTGGAGTCTGCACATTCTTCCCGTGTCTGCATAGGTTTCCTCCGGGTGCTCTGGTTTTCTCCCACAGTCCGAAAGACGTGCTGGTTAGGTGCATTGGCCATGCTGAATTCTCCCTCAGTGTACCTGAACAGATGCCGGAGTGCGGCGACTAGGGGATTTTCACAGTAACTTCATTGCAGCATTAATATAACCCTACTTGTAACATTAATAAATAAACTTAAAACTTTTTTTAAAAATGCCCACGCTATTGCCCTCTGTTGCAAAGATGGTGCTCACATCAAAAGTGGTGCACATAGCATAGACATCATTTTGGTACAAACTGGCACCAATAAAGCCGAAACAATGGACACCACCAAGCTCAAGTCTTTTTTTTATTCAATCGTGGGACGTGGGTGTCGCTGACTGGCCAGCATTTATTGCCCATTCCTAGTTGACCTTGTTCCGAGGGCAGTTGAGAGTCAACCACATTGCTGTGGCTCTGGAGTCACATGTAGGTCAGACCAGATAAGAACAGCAGATTTCCTTCTCTAAAGGGAACTGCAGCTCAGACAAAACGCGTTTATCCTTTGTCATTCCATGCATTATCTTGCATTTTGCATTAACATGTTAAATGCAATCTAACCATCAATACCTCAATAATAATGCATGCCACTATTTGGCATTGCCCTTCAGTTTTCCCAGACCCTGCCCTTTCCAAACTCTCCTGTACAGTTCTTACAATGATCTCCAATGATTATCTGTGCTGTCGTGTGACTTCTGATCAGACAACCTTTGGCTTTAAAGATAAAGTAGCTGGGATTGAAACAGGGTGTTCCGGCCCAGGGAAGTGCATTATCTTTCTGCAGCTTTTCTTCCCTAATGGGGCACAAAATAATTTGAATAATCCTGCTATTTTCTCCTGCACCATCTCATGTGTTACATCCTTGCCAATGTTCCTCTCTGTAAGTGCAGCATTTTTGCACGTATCTTTAACAACTTCCAGTGGATATCCCGTGGTAATAATCTTAGACAAGAATTGGAGAAAGAAACCTGGAACACTTTTGTTTATTTTTATTATGCACTTTGCGTTATGAGAAGATAGTAAGCTGCATCACAGCCACTGAAATAGTTTAGAGATAAATGTGTGTTGCTTATACTTTCAACATAGATAATCAAATAAATTTTGATTGCAACAGATTGCTTGTTTATAAATACCATTATAGGTTTCAATACTGAGATCATCCGCTCATATTTCTGGTAGAATGTTCTTCACAGAATCACTAAGCACAGAACTGTTACAGTGCAGAAGGAGGCCATTCAGCCTCCTGTATCTGTACCAGCTTTCCAACTGAGCAATTCACCCAGTGCCATTCCCCCACCTTCTCCCTGTAACCCTGCACATTCTTCATTTTCAGAAGACAATCTCATTCTCTTTCGAATGCCTCAACTGAACCTGCCTCCAGCACACACTCAGGCAGTGCATGCCCGAAATTAAACACATGAAAATGTTTTCCCTCATGTCACTTCTGCTTCTGTTGCCAATTCCTTTAATCTGTGTCCTCTCGTTCCCGATCCTTTCATGAGGGGGAAACAGTTTTTCCCTATCTCCTCTGATCAAACCCCTCATGTGGATGAAGGACAGCAATAAACGTGTGGTGCTAAGAAGGCAATTCCCAGATTTATCCACCTGTAAGCAGATTAGGTGAACCTGGGCTTGAGTGTTAACTTGTTTCCCTTGGCTAGTGTTCAAAACTCTCCTTGGGAACGCTGTGGGTGCATTCAGGCTGACACTTCCATTGCCATGGATACCTGTGCCAGGTGTGAGAATCACCCCCAACATTCCGCAGTAATTGCAATGCAACATTCTGTTGGGATTGGAACATTGGAGCATTGGACTTAGGTGCTGGAACAGGCCATTTGGCCCTTTGAGGCTATCCCACCATTCAATTTGGTTGTGGCTGATCTGGTTGTGGTTTCAATTCCACTTTTCTGTCTGCTCTTCATAACCCTTGACCTCCATGTTTATCAAAAACTTGTCCAACTCTGCCTTGAATAAATTCAACAACCTAGCCTCCACTGCTTCCTGAGGAAAAGAATTCCACAGACCAACAATTCTCTGAAAGAAAAATGTTCTCCTCATCCCTGTCTTACAAGGAAAATCTTTTATGCTTGAACCATAGAACCAACCATAGAACCACAGAATCCCTACAGTGCAGAAGGAAGCCATTCAGCTCATCGAGTCTGCACCTACTCTCCAAAAGTGCATCATATCCTACTTCAATGACAAAAAGGGAAAATGCTGGAAAATACTTAGTGGGTGGGATTTTACGATCTCTCTCGTCCCGAAACTGCTAAATCCCACCCAAAAGGTCAACAAACCTTCCCATTGTACACCCCTCGCCTGCTCCGATTCCTGTGGCGGACGGGGCGGTAAACTTCCACCCAGTGGGTCAGGCAGAATCTGTGGAGAGAAGTAAACATTTCAGGTCAGTGAACTTTCTTCAGATGCTTCTGCATCATCTTCCTCATCAAGATCTCAAATGGGACAACTGTGTAAACAGGCACTGCAGGACTGAATCACAAAAAATGATTGTAAAATCCAGCCCCTGGACTTCAATTTACTGTTGAAGTCCCATTGGAGAGCAGGCATGAATCTAATGGGCGGCACAGTGGCACAGTGGCGAGCACGGCCACCTCACGGCACCAGGGACCCGGGTTTAATTCTGGCCTCAGGTGACTGTCTGTGTGGAGTCTGCACTTTCTCCCCGAGTCTGCATGGATTTCCTCCAGGTGCTCCAGTTTCTTTGCACAGCCCAAAGATGTGCCGGTTAGGTTGATGGGCCGTGCTAAATTGAACCTTAGGGCCTGACGGGCGCGAAATCGTGGTAAAGTTGGGCGTCGGGCCTAAAACGCGATCCAGACCTGGCCCAAGGCCAATCGCACTTTTACCATCAGCTGATCTGGGCGCCGATCCGGCGCGCGCCCGAATCGGCCAGCGGGCCGATTTAAATGCATTTAACTCAGCATAATGAAGCCCGCGCTCAACTTACCCAAGGATTCCCACTTTATGAGGCTCCGATCCGATCGTTGCCTGAGCATTTACCGTGTTGCTGAATTCAAGTCCGATAGGGCTTCAACTCAGCAACTGAACCGTCGAATCGCCTCCGAACACCCTTCGCGGACCGCCCCCGCGAACCACCCCGGCAGCTCACCCCACCCCCCACCCCCACGCCCCCCCCCCCCACCCCCCGCCCCCCCGACCGATCAGACCACTCTGGGACGCAGGCCCTGCCAGCAGCCCCCCCCTCCCCCCCACCCCGGGGGATCGGACCCCCTGGGCCCCCGACCTCTTCACAGGGGGCCCGGGGGGGTGGGGGGGGGGCGGGGGGGAGGGGGTTGGGGGGGAATGTGACATCTCTTCCCTGAGGGGGGGGGGGGGGGGGTAGCGGGGGATGTGATGTCTCTTCCCTGAGGGGGGGCGGTGGGGGGGCGGTGGGGGGGGATGTGACGTCTCTGCCCCTGGGGGGGCGGAGACGTCACATCCCCCCTCACCCCCACCCCCTCCTCAGGGAAGAGATGTCACATCCCCCCCCACCCCCCCCCTCAGGGAAGAGATGTCACATCCCCCCCCCCCCCCCCCCCCCCACCAGGGAAGAGACATCACATTCCCCCCCCACCCATCCCCCTCAGGGAAGAGATGTCACATCCCCACCTCCCACCCCTCAGGGGAGCGACATCATATTCCCCCCCACCCTAGCCACCCCCCCTCAGGGAAGAGACGTCAGATCCCCACCCAACCGCCCCCCCCCTCAGGGAAGAAATGTCACATCCCCCCCCCCCGGAACGAGACATCACATCCCACCCACCCCCTACCACCGCCCCCCCTCCCCCCCCCCCCATCCCCCCCCCGCTGCCCCACTAGGGAAAGTCAAAGGCAGCACAGACAGCAGTGCTGTCAGCGCTGCCTTTGACTTTTGCGCTCGGGTGCGCTGGCTCCGGGCTGCGCATGCGCAGTTCGACGCTCCGACAGATGCAAATGCACTAGGCCCCGCCCACTGGACCCGCGCTGAAAAAAGGCGTATGTGGCGCTGGAGCGCGGCCGATTTGGTAAAATCGGCCCCTTAGTATCAAGGGGATTAGCCGGGTAAATACGTGGGATTATGGGGATAGGGCCTGAGTGGGAGTGTTGTCAGTGCTGACTCAATGGGCCAAATGGCCTCTTTCTGCACTATAGGGATTCTATGATTCAAACAGGTTTAATGTGCTGTAGATTTTTTTTAACACATGATTGATTAACAATCACGTGTTAAAAGGATGAAGTTCCAACCTCATACAGCAGTTTTTGTATGTATACAGCAACAGTAAATAAAGAGTAATGGGTTCAGCAAACCATAGTCTCAAGCAATTTATTGGGGAGAGTTGAAAAGCCCCAGAGAACCACACTGAAACCCAAACACACAATAAAACAACACATAGACCAGGTAAGGTCAGCAGGTTTCACCAATGTATTGACCAAGCTAAAGACTGAAGCTCTCAACCCTCTTTCTGTGTTCCTGGCTCCTTTTTATGCTTGGTCCCATCATCCATCTCTAAACGTCTGATCCTGACATTCCAATCTACTAGTTACCAGAGGATCCGAGTCTTGGTCAGAAAATTACAGATTTACAAGTTCCTTCAAACTTATCTCTCCATGTTTCACACCCTGTGAAACTTGATGAATGAACTTTACAATATTCATGCATCAGGTAAATAGCAGCCTCGCTATTAGGGAAGTGCGGGATGATCATTATTACAGATGGGCTGCTATCTATTTATTTCAAAACAATGGCTTGATTGAAAGCACTGTTATTTCAGGCTGGAAAATTCAAAGAAATTGGGAGCAGAATTCTCCCAGAAAAATTCTAAATGTTGAATTTGCTGGAAAACTAAAGTAATTTTTTTTTCAGTGGGAATTCAGACTAGAATCTCCCACACTTGGTGCAATGCAGAGGCCACCAGCGTGAATCTCATTAGATTTCAGGGGACAGGACGTATTCCCACCTGGGAGGCTAAAACCAGTGGCCTCTGTGCATGCGCAGTGGCCCCAAACTGTCAGCCTCCCATTGGCTGGCTAGCTCGATTGCTGACCAACCCCCAGAATGCTGCCCCCACCCCCCATCCCCCCACGGCCCAAATGTGGCACCCTTGGCACCCCCCCCCCCCCATCCTGGACCGTCATGATCTCCAGCTCCCGCCCCCCCGTAGTGCCAAACCCCCCCCCCCCCCACAGTGCAGACACTCCCTCCCCCTCAGCAGACCCCTCCCCTCCTGGCAGCCCCCCCCTTCCCAGCCAGCACCGATCGCTGGCCTCCCTTCTGCCCCCATTGATCTCTAGGCAGAGTGGCAGCAGGACACCCTACCCCCACCGATCGCACCCTATGCCCTGCCCGATCAGGCCCCGCCTCCTAGGCCCTGCCCCAATAGGTCCCACCCCCTTGGCACTGCCCCATGCCCAATGCACAGTGCCAAAGTGCCCCATTAGCACAGCGGGATGGGAGAATTGCCCCTGAGCACTTTGCCTCATTTTTGAACAGAGGGAGTTTGAACCTTTGTGTGTTAGGGTGTGGCATACCGTTCAGTAGGTCTTAATGAACTATTTCTTCACTACAAGAACAATGTACATGTATACAGTAAAGGATTCAGGCTTGGGGCTGCCTCCATGCTTGCCTGTGCACACAGCTCTGTCCAACACTAGACTGACCTCTAGATGTGGGTCACTGGTTCTACTGTGTGGGTGGTATTATACTCAGTCCCACATTAACCATAGATGTGCCAGACCCATGCACTACACAATGTTGCTTTGCTCTATTTTGTTTTTCCTTTGAATTATTCACACCTCTCATACAGCACGTGGTTTACGATCTCTGAAAATTTCAACTTTGTATAAATGATTTAAAACCAAACCCCAATCAAAAAATAAAAAGCATTTTGACAACGGCCTGCAATATGAGAAAGATACTTCAGAACAGTTTGCTTTTCTAATTAGTTTCCACGCTGCTGGTTCATATTTGGACTTACCTGTGCTTCCGCCTGCGGGGTTCTGTATTCTCTAGAGCAATTGGTATACATTTCCATGTCTAAAATGTCAAGAATATATGAAGAAGCAGTCTTTGAACACTGACGCAGATAATTCAGCATTTTCTGATATATACTCAGAGAGCGATTACAAAGAAAGCCAGACAAAAGTTGAAAGATCTGGTGATAATGGTATACACTGGAATTGGAAGATTTGGTTACCAGTGGGATCTGGTTTAAATTCTGAAGGCACCATTCAGGATTAAAACCACTATACCGATCGATCACACTACTTAAACCACAGGCAATCAGAAGCCCTGAGCAGGCTACCTACTGTAACATTCTGTGTAAATATTGATAAACTTGACAATTCATTACTCTTTAATATATCCACCTTTTGCTTTTTTTTAAACCATAGAATCCCCCTACAGTGCAGAGGCCATTTGGCCCATTGAGTCTGCGCAGAATCTCTGAGAGAACATCCCACCCAGGCCCAACCCCTGTCCCATCCGAGTAACCCCACATATTTACCCTGCTAATCGCCTTAATTTATACATCTTGGGACACTAAGGGTCAATTTACATAGAAGATAGGAGCAGGAGGAGGCCATTTGGCCCTTCAAGCCTGCTCCGCCATTCATCATGATCATGGCTAATCGTCCAACTCAATAGCCTAATCCTGCTTCCTCCCGTAACCTTTGATCCCATTTGCCCCAAGTGCTATATCTAGCCACCTTTTGAATACATTTAATGTTTTGGCATCAACTACTTCCTGTGATAATGAATTCCACAGGCTCACCACTCTTTGGTGTCTCCTCTTCTCCATCCTAAATGGTCTACCCCGAATAGAAACATAGAAGATTTAGCATGGCCAGTCCACCTAACTCGCACATATTTGGACTGGCAACCCATATTCCCTGTTAGCATATTTCTTTTTAACAACAAAATCATGATTTTTCTTCATGTTTCTGTTAGAAACATTGTTGTATAAGTTAACTTGTGAATAGTTAACATGTTATTGAGATGCTTGCAAAGGCCATTTAAGTTTGTTGAAACAAAATCGCTGCGGACATTAAAAACACTAAACCAATGTTCCTCCTATAACACTTTAATAGAGAACATTCAGGTACATTACACCATTATTTTCATTATGTGATACATGACATTGCAATACTTTTATTATCTATGGGGCTTGCCAATTGTTATTTATTCGATATTTTGCTCCACATTACAAAATACTTTATTAACCATGAAGACATGTAATAAGATAGTGAAAGGAAAGCAAGTTTTTCTTTTCTTCTTCAGGGCTGTTCCATAAAATAGAAGTTGTGTGTGCCTGCACCGAGACTGCATTTTTTGCTGTGGAAGAATTAGTGCTATAAATAAAATGGTGGTTCTTAAATTCTTGTCCTACAGACCCAGTGCAATAATTCAATGGTCACCACACAATATGTTTACAGTGTCATTCAATCAATTGCAGCACCATTCGTTTTTCAAAATTTAAAGGAGAAAAACTATTTGAAAATAGAAGAAAATGGCATATATCCATCCCATTGGAAGAAGAATAATTAGCAGTGGGGCATTTTTTTCATAGAATCCCTACAGTACAGAAAGAGGCCATGTAGCCCCGAATCTATACCGACCATAATCCCACCTAGGCCCTATTCCCTTAACCCCACACATTTACCCTGCTAATCCCCCTGACACTAGGGTAAATTTAGCATGGCCAATCAACCTAACCCACACATCTTTGGACTGTGGGAGGAATCTGGAACACCTGGAGTAAACCCACACAGACATGGGGAGAGAGCGCAAACTCCACCCAGACAGTGACCTGAAGTCGGAATTGAACCTGGGACCCTGGCGCTGTGACGCAGCAGTGCTAACCACTGTGCCACCATGAGAACCATGTTTAAAGTTTAATGTTTATTTTAGTAGTGTCACAAGTAGGCTTACATTAACAATGCAATGAAGTTACTATGAAAATCCCCTAGTCACCACACTCCGGCATCTGCCTCGGGTACACTGAGGGAGAATTTAGCATGGCCAATGCACCTAACCAGTCCATCTTTCGGACTGTGGGAGGAAACTGGAACACCCGGCGGAAACCCACACAAGTGCGGGAAGAACATGCAGACTCCGCACAGACAGTGGCGCAAGACGGGAATTGAACCCAGGTCCCTGGCGCTGTGAGGCAGCAGTACTAACCACTGTGCCACTGTGCTGCCAATATTGCCAATATTGGTTTCTTCTTTAATGTGCAAAAATGGTGATTTATCAATTGTACCTTGATGAAACCAACACTGTACAACAAATATTTTTACATCGCACTGCAACAGAACAATACAAAAAAAATACTGCAATGCAACAGACAGCAGATAGCACTGATGTAAATAGTGAACATAAAAACCAAACCCTGCAATGACTGAATGAAATAGAGATCTAGCTATTTAGAATGGTTACTGTCTCCCCTTTTAGAATGGAAAACTCTCTAAGTATTCGGAACGTATTACCGTATAACTGTTCAGGAAACAAGCTGTGACATTGTCAGCAATCAGTTCAGGTTATCAAAAAACAGAAGTGATGGCTACTTGATTGTCTAAAAAATGGCTCAATATCTCTGGCTGCCAGTCTGGAGAGGTTCTATGAAACTCCCGTTGCCCTGCTCGGCCGAGCATACAGGAGTTTAACAGGAAAATTGAATTGCAATGGGAGCAAATTTCAGTTGCAATCTCGACAAGTTTGGATGTCTTTCTCCGTCTGAACTATTCCACAAATCAGAGACAATGATGCATAAAAACCACAAGCAAGCTGTCATGATGAAAAATGACAAAAATCCCAGAGAAATCCGTGGGGACACATGGAATTTAACAGCCTCCATAGCCAGTAAGTATCAATACCTCAGTGAGCACCAAGACACTAATTCAACCTCCAGAGCAGTGAATTAATTTGTATTTCTTGAGGTCTGTTTTAATCAGCTTCCTTTGAAATATTTGCTTTGCGTTCAAGTTACGTGTTTGTCCTGCTTCCATCTATCTCTCCTTCACACTCCTGCTGGAACAGTCCACTTCCAAACTAGTTTTAATTGGCAAGCTCCCTGAAATACGTGGAGCAAAGAGTGAAGAGTAAACTTTCAGATGAAATGGCTGAGCATAATTATCTGAAAAAGAAAAGAGTCCTGCCTGTGATGGAGAATCTCCTGGACTCCACATCAAACTCAAGTTACTCCCTCCTCATAGCAAAACAACAAAAAGGTTGCGGAAGTGGGGGAATGAGTAAATTAGTATGTGCAAGAGAAAGATACTGAAAGGCTGCACCCAAACTGAGGCATGAAGAACCAAGTTTCTCACAGTAGTTAACCTTCTGACTGTTTTGGTTTCAGCATCCTGGTATAGCCATATTTCTCCTCACCCGAGTGCAATTTATGTGGGTGATACGTTTGATGCAGCAGTGAAAGTTTAAGTTTTTAAGTTTATTTATTAGTGTCACAAGTGTAATAAGTCTTCGGAGGCAGAAGTCCCTTCACCAAAATCCCTTTATTTACAATTCCAACAGCAGTACACAGAGTGCTATCAGTCAGCAGTCTACCTCTGGGAGTGCCAGAGGAACTGACACTCCCGGTTAAATATAAGGAAAAGACTCCCTGGTTGGCCCATCAATTGACTCCTTAATCAGGGAGTTCAGGGCGGCAGGGTGGCACAGTGGTCAGCACTGCTGCCTCACAGCACCAGGGACCCAAGTTCGATTCCCGGCTTGGGTCACTGTCTGAGTGGAGTTTGCACATTCTCCCCGTGTCTGCATGGGTTTCCTCCAAGTGCTCCGGTTTTCTCCCACAGTCCAAAGATCTGCTGGTTAGATGCATTTGCCATGCTAAATTCTCCCTCAGTGTACCTGAACAGGCGCCAGAGTGTAGCGACTAGGGGGTTTTTACAGTAATTTCATTGCAGTGTTAATGTAAGCCTACTTGTGACTCATAAATAAACTTTTAAAAAACTTTTAAAATATCCCAATGGGCCAACCTCAATGGCCTAATTGAAGTCATTACAACAAGTAAGCTTACATTCACACTGCAATGAAGTTACTGTGAAAATCCCCACGTCGCCACACTGGCGCCTGTTTGGGTACACTGAGGGAGAATTTAGCATGGCCAATGCACCTAACCAGCACATCTTTCAGACTGTGGGAGGAAACCGGAGCATCCGGAGGAAATCCACACACACACGGGGAGAACGTGCAGACTCCGCACAGACATTCACCTAAGCCGGGACTCGGACCCACGTCCCGGGGGCAGCAATACTAACCACCATTGCCACCCAAAGTTGCAGCTATTGCCAAAACCAAACTTTACCCATTATTTGATCGAGCAAGTAACACCATGAATCCACATATAATGCGAGTGGCAGATAATCACGGAATGAGGAAAACATTGCGATGATCCAAAGAAAATAAATTGCCAACAAAAAAGGCTACAAGCTATAAGTTGTATTTACATTCTGCAAGTTTGGAAAGCTCGAAGATTTCTGGTAGATTTTAATCATCGGTTGCAGCAAGTGTTCTTTTCTGTCAAGGTAGAACGGTAACCAACAGCCTCTGATGATGGAATCAGATATGTGTTGTTGCTATGGTGCATCACCAGGCCTGTACGATCATATTCAATGAACGTTATTACCTGGTTCACAGGCTAACCTTCATAACATAAAGAGCTCTTATAGATGTACAGAAACTGGAAGCATAATTAATTCTAATGCTGACACCCCATGGTGGTCTTTTTATTACATTCTCCTTACAAAGTATGCAGAACAACACAAATATGAATAAGCTTGATGAGATATGGTGCAATCTGACACAACACAACACAATAGCACACTCACTGTAACCATCTGTGTTCTCCATAGACAGGCAATGTTTCAGACCCAGCAATTTGTTTCCCATATTTTCCAGTCAAAAAAAACAAGTGGAGATTTACACATCTGACATTGTTCAAACGTCACTTCACAAATCACCACAATGCGTTTATTCCATGCCTGCGTGATTGCTTCATGTGACTCCGGCATTTTGCAGGACTGACTGGAGTCATTAGGTGACCCTGCTTTGAATTTCTGAATTGGGAGCTACGCTGGAATTGAGCTCGGCTCACGGCCACTCTCAAGGAAGATAAAACAAACTCTGCTAAAGTAGCAAATGTCACGGCCTGGAATTCATCATAACTTTCAGCATAACATGCTGCCAGAACAATGTCACAGCAAAGCCTGTTGCCGCCTCGCCATCCAATCAGGATGTCCTCTCACTATGCACCCACTGGGATTAGCATTGGCCATTCCTTTCCTACCTGCTGAATGTAAATGGAGACAGATCCCTTAGAGAGACGGATCCCTAATCAATCCCTGGAGGGTCTTCTTCCCACTTGCACCACCAGTGCTTTCCAGGAAAACAAGAAGGACAGGGGGAACCATTGGAAGAGGGTACTGGGTGTTGGACCCTCTGTCAAGGGCAAGGATATGTTACAGTTTCTTCTTCCTCTGGTCTGAACCCAACCGCTTACCTGCTGAAAGCTATTAACCAAAATTTTAATGGGACTGCGGTTCTGATCTTTGGGACGACTCCTGCCTATTTAAGTTCCCTCATCAGCTGCAGTGACATTGTTACTACATCAACACTGCTTTTTCTCTCAGACCCTGGAAAATTCCTCATGTAAGTGGAATCCTGCCAGAAGTCTGCCTACAGGGTGAATTCTGATCCAGGCAATTGGGTTAGAGTTGAGATGGATATAGAGGAGTAGAAAAAAGTCCTATTCCATCAAAACTTTGCCCCACAAAAGAATAATCTCAGCCAAAGTGTCAAAGATCAAAATGTTCAGGAGGGGTCTGCAAAACCCTTGTCGCTGGCATGAAAGCTAGATTCTGAGGTAATCTTCATTTCAATGGGAAAATCTAGTTCCAGATGTTGTTTGCAGATCATCCTGCAACAGAAGGAACACTCACAGCTTGCTTCCTGAAGTGCAGGCGATGTAGACCGGATTGTTGGATATGTCCAGGCACATGTACAATCTGTACCTGTAGAAGCACGAGTCCCAGGGAAGAGACAGGTACTAAGCAGATGGATGAGTTGCTGGTTGGTATTTAGCACTAACCAGACAACTCAGATGCTGCTTCTCCAAAGGTACTTTGGAACCCCCAAAGAAATACTCACACTCACCATTTTGGTGTGATTTAGCTGCTAGCAAAAAAACCGAGATTAATGAAGGGGAGAGTACAGGCAGCAAGAAAACACACAAAATGCAAAAAGGTCCAGCAGCTCAGCAAAAAGAAATACAGAGAGTAAAATGAAATTGGAAACACAAACATGTTACCAATTATCATACATCTCCCATTAAACATCCACCTGAATTGGCTAGGCCCCGGGCTTATCCATGTTATATGGCTAGGGTAGGCACTGTGAGTGGAAGCTGTCTAAAATCAGATGGAGTTAGAGTGATGAACGGTCATCCTGACTCGAAATGCTGGCTCTATTCTCTTTCCACAGGTGCTATCAGACATAAAGTTTATTTATTAGTCACAAATAGGCTTGCATTAACACTGCAATGAAGTTACTGTGAAAATCCCCTAGTCACCACAGTGCAGCACCTTTTCAGCTACACTGAAGGAGAATTTAGCATGGCCAATGCACCTAACCAGCACATCTTTCGGGCTGTGGAATGAAACCAGAGCACCCGGAAGAAACCCACGCAGTCACAAGGAGAATGTGCAGACTCCACACAGACAGTGACCCAAGCCGGGAATCAAACCCGGGTCCCTGGCACTGTGAAGCAGCAATGCTAACCACTGTGCTGCTGTGCCACCCATGCTGCGTTTCTCCAGCATTTTCTGTTTCTATTTCAGATTCCAGCATGTGTAGGATTTTGCCTTTATCTTGAGTTAGAGTGCGACTGGTTTCATTTAGCTGTTCTGCCTAAAACAGGCTCAGTGAGCCTGCAATGCAGCTTTTTGCTTTCTCCCCTGAGGATTGATGTGATGGCCATTTGTGTGTTTTTTAATAAAAAAATAACATGATTCTTATCGATTATTACATTCTCTTCAGTGAACTCAAACCGTACCATAGGCAGGGAAAGACATTCCTGATTGACGGCAGTGCCAAATAAAGGTGAGAATGAAGGTTGAAGGACATGGAAAAGGGCTGGGAAAAGAACTGGGGGAAAAGTAGAAAAGTAATAAGAAGACTCGGGGAAGCAAGTGCAGGATGGCACTGAAGATGGTACGGACTGCTGCCAAAACCGGAGGGAGTAGGATAGGAGGTGACTGAGACATTAACTGCATTTCTTCCAGTGGAACATAAGGTTTAAATTCTCCTCTTGGCAGACATTGCAATTGAGATGGTTACTGTTACCTGTATTGATCTGACAAGTAAGAGCTATTAATCCCTGGAGAGTTAAACTTATTCCGAGAGCATTTTCCATCCAAACATTCAAGGTGGAAATTAACGTTTTTGCATTCTGCTTACATTTCTGTGAGGGAAGTATGAGCAATTTGTACAGATGTTGAGATTATTTATCTTGATAATGATATTCAAAACTCATTTCCACTCCAGTACGCTTTACATAAGCTCCTGCATAAACAAATTAGGACTTACCTACTTTTATTTATCTTTATTTAGTCTCCGAGGAGTTGAAACAGAAAGTTTACTTCTCGGAGAAGTCAATGATCAAGTCAAACTTGTGATCTTATTCCTTTCAAAAATACTGCTATTATTAGCTTCGGCACATCTAGAGCTGTGCCGTATCTGTGTGGTTTTTCAAAAACTTCAAAGGAAATCGGTGAATATATTTTTGGGTTTAAATTCGGCATCCAATTTAAGGTATCTTTCCAGCTGGATGCCCATCTGCTGTTGTAGGTATTAGAGTAGGTCAACAAATTAAAATAATGCTTCCCCGCTTCTTTTGCATATTATAAATACATACTCGAGTTTTGAACATGAAGATTTTTGCGGTGTATCCACTGAGACTTGCTTTGAATTTAAAAGAGTTTCAATTAAATTAAATTATAAGAGAATTAAAAGAGAAACCTCATAATTTACATAGAAACATAGAAAATAGGGGCAGGAGCAGGCCACTGGCCCTCCAAGCCTGCTCTGCCATTCATTATGATCATGGCTGATCATCAAATTCAATATCCTGATCCCGCCTTCCTGCCATATCCCTTGATCCCAAGAGCCATATCTAATTTCTTAAATCACACAACCTTTTAGTCTCAACTACTTTCTGCAGTAGTGAATTCCATAGATTTACTATTCCCTTGGTGAAGAAATTTCTCCTCACCTCAGTCCTAAACGATTTACCCTTTATCCTCAAGTCATGACCTCTCGTTTTGGACTCCCCCACCATTGAGAACATTCTTTCTGAATCTGCCCTCTCAAATTCTGTTTGAATTTTATAAGATTCTATGAGATCCCCTCTCACTCTTCTAAACTCCAGTGAATATAATCCTAATCGACTTAGTCTCCTCATATGACAGACCCGCCATCCAAGGAATCAGCCTGGTAAACCTTCGCTGTACTCCCTCTATAGCAAAGACATCCTTCCTCAGATAAGGACACCAAAACTGCACACAATACTCCAGGTGTGGCCTCACCAACACCTTATACAATTGCAGCAAAACATCCCTATCCCTTTACTCAAATCCTCTCGTAATATGAACTTAATTGACTGAGGTTCTTTTTGAGGCTTTGACATAGCTACGGAAGATTAGATTTGATTTGATTTATAATTGTCACTTGTACAGTGAAAAGTATTGTTTCTTGTGCACTATACAGACAAAACATACCATTCATAGAGTACATAGGAGGGAAAGGATAGGGTGAAGAATATAAGTCTGAAAACACATACCAACCAACTCAAGAACAACATCTTCCCTGCTGTCATCAGACTTTTGAATGGTCATATATTAAGCTGATCTTACTCTTCACGCTATCAAGAGCCAGGCTACATGTAAAATGTATTGTTTTTATGTCCAAACCCTACCCTTCGATGGGAGACCCCATAATCGGTTTTAGGCCGGCGTGAATTTCCTGCGAAATTTCTGTTAGTGTCCATCATGATGGGTTGGGAAATCCACTGGAGGCCAGCTTGTAATTCATTAACATCTCCCTAATGGGATGCAGATGAAGCCTGACCCCTATGGCTGATTCTCTGTGGCGCCAGCGGGAAAACACACCAGTGCAAAACACGTTTGGAACAATGTGATGTGCAGATGTCAGGATTCACCTGAACAATGCATGGGTACTGCCTCCAGAGTTCAGGATGGAACGTGCTGGCAATCCTGGACCACCACAGCAGTGGGTGGGGAATTGTGGGGGGCATCTGCAGGTTGACGTTCCAGATTCCATGTCCTGAAGGGAGTCCATCTTTCGGCTTCAGAGATCTCCTGGAGAGATATCTTCATTTACAGGAGGTCCACCTTTGTTCTTCAATAGTGGGTCAGTGATATTGGACACCTTTTCAAAATGGTGCCCGGATAGGATGGAGGACTAGGTGCTATCAGGCCTGCCCCGCCCACGGAATACAGCACAAAACCCCCAGGTGCAGAATGAATGAGGTCGGGGCTGGAAGATTTGGTATGTTTTCCTGCTGGCCTCCGCATTGGGAAACACTCCACATTCCCACCCAGGATGAGACAATTCAATCCTGGAACAGAGAATCGGTAAAACTTCATTCACAAGATATAGCTGAACAGAAATTGTATATCCGGGGTGGAATCTTCCAGCCCCGCATGCCCCAGGACTGGAAATCCCTACCCGAGGTCAATGGACCTTTAGATGGTCTGCTGAATGTTCTGTCCTGCCCATTACCATTCCCATGGCAGGTGGGACGGGAAAATTCTGCCCACATCTTTTCTAAATAATTGGTTAAGATAGGATTTAAATTGGTGCAAACATAAATTTGCTGGGATCAGTTCCTGCACAAGTCGATTGAAACTGATTTCAAAATTTTCCCAATTGATGCTACTTTTTTATTTACTGTTACATTTTCGGCCACCCAGATTCTGCTTTGTTGTTCCTTGGTTCACCTTAAATTTAATTCTTTTGATTTCAAGCGTTATTGAACACGATGATACCCAATAACTCAGAACTACGATTACCCGAAGAGAGAATCAATATGGGTAAATCCTTTTCTCACACTTGTGCCAATGTTAGCATTTTATAGTCGAATGCCAAAGAGAGTTATGAAGAAAGCAAACACAGCCTTGGCCCAGTGAGCAGCACTCTTGATTCAGAGTAAGAAGACTGACTTAGCAAATAAAAGGCACATGAAAGGTTGGTGAACAAAATTGAGGCTTGTGGAACAGGAGTGTCAGTGTCAGCTTGGATTTTTATAAATGGTTTAAAGGCAGAGAACTGATTCATGGTGAATAGTTTGTTTTTCAGACTGGAGGTTGTAGACAGTGGTGTTCCCCCAGGCTAGTGCTAGGACCACAGTTGTTTTCATATATGTAAGTTACTTGACTTATCATAGAATCATAGATTCCCTCCAGTGCAGAAAGAGGCCATTTGGCCCATCGAGCCTGCACCGACAACAGTCCCACCCAGGCACTATCCCCATAACCCCATGTATTCACCCTGCCAATCCCCCTGATGTTAAGGGGCAATTGAGCATGGCCAATCAACCTTACCCGCACATCTTTGGACTGTGGGAGGAAACCGGAGCATCTGGAGGAAACCCACAAAGACACAGGGAGAAGTACAGACTCCACGCAGACAGTCACCCAACACCGGAATTGAACCAGGGTTCCTGCTGCTGTGAGGCAGCAGTGCTAACCACTGTGCCACCGTGCCACCCATGTATGTTGGAATGCAAAGTAAAATTTAAATTTTTTTCGAACATACCAAATTTGAAGGTGTGGCAAACTGTGGGGATAATAGAAATCAACTGCAACCGGACAAAGATAAGCTAAGAAGAATGGGCAAACAAGTGGCAAATGAAATTCAATACTGAGAAGTGTGAGGTGATGCATTTTGACAGGAGAACTGAGGGAGGCAATATGTACCTAATGGCACTATTCTAAAGAATGTGAAGGGGTGTGAGGGACTTGGGACTTCCTGTGCGGACATCATTGAAGGTAGCATGATGTATTCATAGAGCAAGGCATAGGGAATCTTGGGCTTCATAACTACAAAAGCAAAGACGTTATGTTGAACCTTTATAAAACTCTGGTTAGGTCACAAATCGGGCATTGTATCCAGTTCTGGTCACCACACTTTAGGAAGAATGTGAGAATCCTTGAGCGCATGCAGAGGAGATCTACCAGAATGGTTCCAGGAATGAGGGAGTTTAGCTACAAGGTTTGGTTGGAGAAGCTGGGATTGTTCTCCTTGCAGCAAAGAAGGTTGAGGAGATGTGATTATGATAGGTAGAAATAAAGCAGTCAAAGGAAATTTGTCCGCATTAGCTGATGTCACGAGGACTAGGGGACCCAGATTTAATGTTTTTGACAAAGGATATAGGGGGGACTGTGAGGAAGAACTCTTTTACATCACGAGTGGCAATGACCTGGTACTCGTTATCTATAAGGGTGGTGGAAGATAAGTGATTTCAAATGGGAACTTTTTTGACACATGAGGGAAATAAACTTGCAGGGTGACAGAGATACAGCAGTGGAATGAGAATGACTGAACTGCTCTACAAAAATTTGGCTTGGATTTGATGAGCCAAATAGCCTCCTTCTGCAACTAAGACATTGAGGGAATGCTGCATTGTCAGAGATACTGGGGGCAATCTTATTGGTTAGTTGATCGGCATGGCGAGCCGGTAAGATCGGGCAAGAGGCAAGAAATTAGGTTTATCGCCTCTTGCGATATTGCCGGCCCAGTTCTGTTGGCGAAATCGGCTTTGCGCCCATAAAGGGCTCACTTGTCCTTACCTGCTTGCCGGTCAAGCTCCTCACCGGATAGGCTCACATATGGTCCCCACCAATAGGGACCTTACATGATGGCCTCACCAACAGGAACGGAGATCAGTGAAGCCCCCCGAGTGGCCGGGGGCAGGACCGGGCAGTGGCCCTTGGGCAGTGCCAGCCTGGCACCCTGGCACTGCCAACCATGCACTGGGCAGTGCCAATGGTAAGAAGTCTCACAACACCAGGTTAAAGTCCAACAGGTTTATTTGGTAGCAAATACCATAAGCTTTCAGAGCACTGCTCCTTCGTCAGATGGAGTGGAAATGGGGCCTGAAGGGGTGGGGCCCGAAGGTGTGGGCCCATGACAGGGGCTGGACCATGTTGGAGGGTGGGGCCATCACAAGCTAGCAGGGAAGGGATCTCCGTAGGGGTAGGTGGGAAGGGAGGCACTCTGCATCAGGCAGTGGAGATTGCCTGGAGTGGCAATCGGGGGTGGTGGTGATTGGGGGGCAGCGATCGGGCGGGAAAAACCCAGAATTTGTGGCCATGTCTGGTGGGGGGTGATTGGGGAGGGGTGTTGTCCAATGGGAGGGGGGGGCAGTGACAGATCTCACAGTGCACTACACTGGGAGATCGGGGCGCCTGTGCAATGGCGCCCCTAGAGCTCAGCAGCCATCTTCTCGACATGAATAGGCTTTGCCCACTCCCCCTGCTGGTGATAATCACATTTGGGTTTTTTTTGTCTAAGTGCCAATCAATTGCATCTGGGAGCTCACCCAAAAAATGGGCACAATTCTCTCCCATTTTCAGGCTCGTTTGGCATGTAGAATTTTTTTGTTACGATCGCCCCCACTGTCTTTTGATTGAGATGATATCCTCTCAGACATATGTTGAAGACTTCATTTGAAGATCAGCATTTGACTTCTTCCAGTGTCCTGGTCGTCATTGACCCTGAAACAAGCATCACAAAAGTAAATTATTTGATTATTACCACATTGCAATTTGTGGGACCTAACTATAGATAAATCGACTGCAGTGTTTCTTAGATTACAACAAAATGAAGGTCCTACGATCATGAAAAAGCATTTTATCAAGGCAAGCCTTTCTTTCTTTTTTAGATGTAACTGCGTTTATTCTGATTTAACACTTTAGGTTTTATCAATGGTTGTAAACGCTATTCCTCTGCTTTTCTACTCATAAGTTCCATTTCGGTAAACTGCTCCAGATACAGAGAAAGTTGTTATCCCAGCTGTTGCGAACATTGCATGTTAAAGCTGTGACTTTTTATAAATAAAGCCTTTCCACTGTTTCACTGATAGCCAAGATTGCAGAACTTATCCCCTGCTTATTGCAGCAAGGCAGGATTCCTCAGTGGCTGCTCATGTCTTGTACAACATATCTAATCCCTCCTTTAGCCGAGAGAGGAGATAGTGCAGTTCTTCACTTGGGGCTTTACAACACGTTGAAACACAAGCAGAAACGTCTAGACCCGGACAAACTAGAAATGCTTCTCGGAAAAATCAAAATGTGCTGAACATAACGTTACTGTTTTGGTAAAGTGAAAAAAAAAATGACTTCCCGACAAGCGGTAGTGTTTAAGATTTGGATTCCAACGCTGCTTCGTTTTCTGATTTGCTTTGGAAATTACATTCCTTATCCTCAATGTCCAAATCCTCAGCTCTGCCAAAAAGGTGCACGCATTCCATTTTATAATTATTTTCCAAAGAGTAGACATTCCAAACAGAGATAAAACTCAGGCAAGCGTCGCAGGCTGAGCCAACTTTGTTGAGGAAAGGAATTGCCTTGAGCCCTTGGAAGCTCTGGCTTGTTGCAGAATCTTTATTTAGTTTGTTTGGTTCAAAATATACCAGTGAAGTAATAAGATATTTGCATATATATTAAAATTGTAGGTGGTTGCACTGATAAGAGAGTGTAACCCTTGATGTGCATTGAAATTCAGAGAATAGCTTCTGATGTTTACTAATTCAGTTAAGGTAAAGCACAGAAATGTTCACTGACCAAGTGAGAAATAATCAACATACTTTATTAAGCAGTCAATGCAAGGTTTTTGTCAGAAGATGATGAGCGAAATTCGCTGGTTAGGATTCCATCATTAAAGAAGTTTCCAACAGTAATTACTAAATTATAAGATACTACTGCTATGGGCAGCACGGTGGCACAGCGGTTAGCACAGCTGCCTCACAACGCCAGGGACCCTGGTTCGATTCCAGGCTTGGATCACTGTCTGTGCAGAGTCTGCACGTTCTCCCCGTGTCTGCATGGGTTTCCTCCGGATGCTCCGGTTTCCTCCCACAGTCCAAAGATGGGCAGATTAGGTGGATTGGCCGTGCTAAATTGCCCCTTAGTGTCAGGGGGACTAGCTAGGGTAAATGCATGGGGTCATGGGGATAGGGCCTGCGTGGGATTGTAGTTGGTGCAGACTCGATGGGCTGAATGGCCTCCTTCTGCATTGTAGGATTCTATGATTCTAGGACTTTCAGTTTCTTCCTCGGAAACCATTGATTCCTTTGTTAGCATTATTTAATTGGTGTAAATACCTGTTGTATTTGCTATTACACCAGCAGCCTATCATTCTTACCTTTAATGAAAAAAACATTCTCATTGCGTTTGTCCAGCAGTAGTCCATTCCTCCATGGGTGCTAACAGAATTTGGGTCCTCGGAGAACTGCATTTCATGACTTTGTTAAACTTTCAACTGTAGGCTTTAGTTGCTGCACAGTCCAGGTCATATCTGTATGGTCTCATTGCCCTTACAGTGCTGGGAGAGTGAAAACCAGCATAGTGCCTGAAGATCCCATCTTTAAAATGTCCAAGTGTCATAAATATGCCACATTGAAAGGTCACTTACTTCTAACTTTAAAAAATTCTTGTCTGTGTAATACTACCAGTATGGCAAATCTATTTTTAGAATAAGTGACAAGAACAGACTAAACATCGATTCTCAATTGAGAACCTTAGTTACTTAAATTTTTAAAATAGTAAAAAATTCCAGGCAAAAGATCAGTTTTAAGAATGAAAAGAAGTGTTTTTTATTGTTCCAATTATAATCAGACCATTTAAATAATTCTTTAGTAAGTACACTAGATTGAATGGAAGACACAATTCCGCACTGATACATTAATTGTACTATTGCATCATCCTCCTCGACCATGTGTTCCCTGTTCTCTTTCTTCGTGTGAACATTTCCTGTGCTAATCATCAAACTGTGCCCATCATAAAGGGTGGAATGGAAGTTACAGTAGAGAACAGCTATTAACAATCAGCCTGTGTGTTGATGGATCACAACGTAGCTGAAAACACAAGTTCCCTTTGCAGGCACTTCTTGTAGCAGATTTAAATCTTATGACAATTTAAAATCTCAGGCTGCACACAATGGACTAACAGGCGACACATTTCTTTTCAAGCAGACAACTGTTATCATATCGAACTGTCTAGGGAGGAGGACATGATTGAAGAACACTCGTCAAAGGGATATATATGCATTCAGTCTCATTAGTTCGATCCAAGGAGTAAGTGTTTCATCAGCAGTGTTATAGAATGTGATAGTGGGTACACTAGCAACTTTCTATTTGAATATGTATCCTGGACGGCATGGTGACACAGTGGTTAGCACTGCTGCCTCACAGCACCAGGGACCCCGGATTCAATTCCTGGCTTGGGTCACTGCCTGTGCGGAGTCTGCACGTTCTCCCTGTGTCTGCATGGGTTTCCTCTGGGTGCTCCGGTTTCCTCCCACAGTCCGAAAGATGTGCTGGTTAGGTGCATTGGCCGTGCTAAATTCACCCTCAGTGTACCCGAACAGTTGGCGGAGTGCGGCGACTAGGGGATTTTCACAACTTCATTGCAGTGCACAAGCCTACTTGTGACACTAATAAATAAACTTTCGTAAGTGTGAGCAAGCGCGGGCTTGCGATGCTTATTACTGTAGCTGTGAGGGACCTGTGCATAGCTGCCTCCAGGTTCTGTGTCCAGGCTGGACTGTTTATTTTGTATTTCTGTAAGTAAAGAAGTTTAAGCATCAAAACGTGTTTGTCTACCTCTGTCAAATTGCCACAAGCAGCAATAAGAATTGGGATTTTCAAATTCCTGAATGTTTGTCCTTCTAACACTAAAAATTAATAAATCATCAACCAAATTGTCCCGGAATATAACAGCATGGCATTTTTTATGCTAAAGTTGGCCAGTAGATTTAGGGGATGAAGAGATATGTCGAGTTGCAAATCTCCAGAACTTGATCAATTTACGCTGCTCCGTCATTTGCCTCACAAAACATGACATCTCGGCCTCAATCTCCCCATTATTCTTAAGAAGTTGCTGAATTTGTACATTACGTGTCCATTAAATTCATCACAGAAAGTTAGGGCTCAGAGTATCATAGGTACCCTTTCAACTATATTATAATTCTTCATAAAATGACAGTGACTCTCTCTGGCCAAGAAAGGGAAGAAGTTAAATAGTCAAATTTCATGCTTGCATGCAGTAAATTGCTGTTAAAGATTTTTTAAATGTCCAACTTCCTTCCAAAAGTCTTATTTCTAACCTTTGGCCCTTTTTCTCTTTCTCGACCTGACTTAATGTCAAATTCACACTCTTTCCCTCCTATTCCTCATTCTCTTTCCCAATCCTTAAGCCCCATTGGTTAAAGAGCTAAATCCGCTTTTGTCCTGCCTCGCACTAAGTTCCAAGATACCCTGTTGTCAGCTCCAACTACTCCCAACAAGCAAGATACAGGGGCTGAAGGCTAAAAGGGGGAGAAAAAAAAACCAAACTAATGGCACAGATCCTGCTCCAGCAAGATTGCTCTGGAAAACATTTTGTCCTATGGAGATGTTTCATATTTTAAAGTGTTACATGGATTTTTCTAATTTTGCAGGCAGCTGAATATTGCATCTGATTCGCACTGGAACTGGGCATCAGCTAGCCGGATTTCTTGTAGAATTACCAACAGAAGAACAGTGGAAGCATCTACTTCTGATGCACAGTGCCATAAAGTTTGCAGTTCACATTGACAGGCTTGTTTCATGTTTTAATCTATCAGTAAGGGCCCATTGATAATATAAAGGTTCCTGATTTGTTCCAAGTAAAGGATAATTTCAGTCTGAATTACCTTTTCTCAATTTTATTCAGAAAAGGGGTTATTTCTGAAAATTAAGCCCTCGTCGTCTTTCACTGCAGGGGCACTAGATTTCAAACCTGGCAGAAATAGATATTTTTCTTTTCAGCATAATGGCAAGAGACAGATGGTGAATTGTTTTGACTGTTTGAGTCAGTGGCATTCAGTGGGTTTTTTTCTGTCCAAGATCTAATGGCCATATTTATCCATTTTCTCCCTGTCAAGGGACAGTGCTGTTCAAACCTTTCTCACGAATTTTGTGGAGGCTATTTAGAACCAACCACTGGGGGTGACAGAAATCTAGCTGTTGGCTCCCAAAGACTGCAGAATTACTCACGGTGCTATAAGGAAGATTGACAGGCCTGTGATCACCCCAATCGCACTTCCTTCACATCAGATCCAAGATCAAAAGATAGAGACAGAATGGGAAAGATTGAAATGACAGCTTTGCTCCAATTGCTACAATTACAAAAGCCAATTACTTCATCTATTATTTACCACTGAGTGACAGAAAATAAGCACAGATTGTCTTAACACTCTGAACCGCTACAGCTAATTATAATTTTTTTTTTAACATTTATGAGACATTTTGACAGGGGCACGCACTCAGTGGGCGAGGGCGTTATTTGTATCAGAGTGTCTCTGCTGCCAATGCTACACTGACTTAGAAACAGCCCATGGGAATTCGGGAACCTGAGGATATTATTATTTTGTTGAAACGGGGATCACCTTCAAGCCATCTCCGCATTACCTCAAATATATTCTGAACTTCATACTTTGTAACCTTGAGCACAATTTCTTTCCGAGTAGCTCCACTTGCATTCTGAACAGGCAATGGCTATCCCGTTAACATTCAGCTCATCTAGCTCCAGGGCCTCAACTTTGTGTACCATGTTAACTCCATTCATAGATAATATACAATTAGATGATGACAGTAACCTTGCAAGGGACACAATTTGCCCCCAAGGAAGACCCATTAGAATCATCCTTGCATTGTAAATGATACAGGTCATTCAATGTAAAGACAAAGAATTTTGAAACTAATGATCTTGCCCAATGGAACCATTTCCAAGATCAGTCTCGCAAGCTCTGGTTGCATCCGAAGAGGGCGTAAGTATTGATATCACTTGCATCTTATGGCACAATTGCTACTGGAAATAAAGGCCATGGCAGGAATTTTCCACTCGTTCACGCCAGCAGGATTCTCTGGTCCCGTTGCAGTGAGTGGAGATTTGGCCGAGCACCAAATTCTCCGCCTTCACTTTCAGTGGTGGCGGGAGGGTGTGAACGGCTGAAAAATTCCAGCCCATATCCAGGAATTGGATCCGGTCTGGACTGAGCTTGTATGCATCATATAAGGGGGAAAGAAAGTCATCTGGGTCATCTTTTCTGGTTCATCTGCTGCAATCATCTAATTCATGGCAGATGCATGGGGGTGCCAGAGGGTTTGAGGATTGCAAAGTATTGTCCAAAGAAACAGGGAGAATTTTAAACCTGGCAATTACAGGGCAGGCAGTAAGTGGTAGAGGAAACTTTTAGAAATAGTAGTCTGGGAGAAAAATAGCAGACACTTGGATGAATAAAGGAGAGCAAACACCAGCTTGTTAGGTGTAAATCGAGTTTGACAAACGTGATTCAGTTTTTTGATAAGGTTGGATGAGAGCAGCATGGTCAATGTTGCAAACTTTCAAAAGGGTTTTGATAAAATCCTCATTAGCAAACTGAACCCGATGGGATAAAAGAAGCAGTAACAGTGTGGATAAAAAATTGGCTAGGAGTTAGAAAAGAGTTGTGGGAAATAACTGCTTTCTTGTCTCGAGAGAGATATGTAGTGGTATTTTCCGGGTTTCAGTAATAGGACCACAGATGTTTTTGATACACATTGATGGTTTAGACTTGTGGGCATAGCGCACAATTTCAAAATTTGCACATTTGCATTATCAACATCCTGGAATTACCATTGGCCAGAAACTGAACTGGACGAGCCATTTAAACACAGTGGCTACAAGAGCAGTTCAGAGGCTGGGAACCCTGCAGTGAGTAATTCACCTCCTGACTCCCCAAAACTTGTCCACCATCTACAAGGCACAACTCAGTACTGTGATGGAATACTCTCCACTTGCCTGGATGAGTGCACTCCAACAACACTCAAGAAGCTCGACACATTCCAGGACAAAGCAGCCTGCTTGATTGGCATCTCTTCCACCTTCAACATCCACTTTCTCCACCACTAATGAACGGTGGCAGCAGTATACACCATCTACAAGATGCACTGCAGGAACTCACCAACGTTCCTTCAACAGCACCTTCCAAACCCACAACCACTACCATTCAGAAGTACACGCACAGCTAATGCATGGAAAACCACCACCTCCAAATTCCCCTCCGATCCACTCACCATCCTGATTTGGAATTATATCGGCATTCATTCACTGTTGCTGGGTCAAAATCCTGGAACTCCATCCCTAACAGCACTGTGGATGTCCCTACATGGACTGCAGCAGCTCACCACCGTCTTCTCAATGCAATTAGGGATGGGCAACAAATGCTGGCCCAGCCAGCAATACCCACATCTTGTGAAAGAGTTTTTAAAACTGACATAAAACTTAAAAGTGTAGCAAGCAGTGAGGAGAGCAGTGATAGACTTCAAGAAGATATAGACGGCCTGATAGATTGGGTGGACACAAAGCAGATGAAATTCAATGCAGAAAACTGTTGGGTGGTGTGCTTTCAGAGGCAGGGTGCAGAATTACAAAGCAAGCAAAATGGCACAATTTTCAACAGAGACCTGAGTCTGCAGAAGGAAAATATTGCTGGAAATCTAAACTATAAATGCAAAAGCCTGGAAACATCTGTGGAGAGAAACAGAGTTAATTTTATTTATTCATTCGTAGGATGTGGACATCACTATTCCATCCCTAATTGCCTGTTAACTTCATGGCTTCTTAGGCATTTCAGAGGGCAGTTAAGCGTTAACCGCATTAATCATAGAAACCCTACAGTGCAGAAGGAGGCCATTCGGTCCATCGAATCTGCACTGACAACAATCCTACCCAGGCCTTATCCCCATATATTTATCCTGCCACTCCCTCTAACTGAAGCATCACAGGACACTAAGGGGTTAATTTAGTATGGCCAATCAACCACTGGACTGTGGGAGGAAACCGGAGCACCCAGAGGAAACCCATGCAGACACGGAGAGAATGCGCAAACTCCACAAAATGACCCAAGTCCTTGGAGCTGTGAGACAGCAATGCTAACCACTGTGCCACCATGCCGCCCTGTTCACGTGGAGTCACAAGTAGGTCAGACCAGGTAAGAATGGTGGATTTCCTTCCCCAAAGAACATTAGTGAACCAGTTGAGACAATCGATGATCGTTTCATGATCACCATGAGATTAGCTTTATTAGCTGAATTCAAATTCAGCTGTCATGGTCGATTTGAATCCATGCACCCAGAGCATTATCCTGGGCCTCTGAGTTATTAGCCCAGTGACATTAGCACTATGCCACCATCTCCCTGTCTCTCAGAGCATTTCAAGTTCTGATGAAAGGTCATCCACCTCAAATGTTAACTCTGTTTTTCCCTCTCCATAGATGCTGACTGACCTGCTGAGACCTGAGGGTGCACAAATCCTGGAAGTTAACTGAACATGTTCACAACACGTTTGATAAAGCATATGGGATCCCTTGCTTTGTAAATAAAGGCATAGAATACAGAAGCCAAATCTATATAGAGCACTGGCTCAACCTCAGGTGGAATAGAGTGTCCGATTCTGGGCCCTACACTTCAGGAAGGAGGTGAAAACTTTAGAGAAGATACCGGAAAGGTTTAATGGAATTTCTCCAAGGATCATTGTTGCAATGGTGGATTAGAGAAACTGGGATTGTTCTTCCCGGACCAGGGAAGGCTAAGAGGAGATTTGATATAGCTGTTTAAAATCCTGAATGATATAGGTGGAATAAATAAAGAGAAACTGTTTCCAATGGCTGAAAGATCAATAACCAGAGGGCAGAGATTGATTGATTGATTAATTAATTAATTATTGTCACATATTGGGATACAGTGAAAAGTATTGTTTCTTGCAAACTCTTACAGACAAAAACATACCATTCATAGAGTACACAGGGGAGAAGGAAAGGATAGGGTGCCGAATATAGTGTTGCAGCGATCGATAGGGTGAAGAGAAAAATCATAGGGCCATTCAAAGGTCTGATGGCAGCAGGGAAGAAGCTGTTCTTGAGTCAGCTGGTACATTTTTCAGACTTCTGTATCTCTCTACAAATGAACTGACACATACCCAATGGGTAGGGCAACCGCCTTCTGATTTGATTTGATTTGATTTATTATTGTCACATGTATTAGTATACAGTGAAAAGTATTGTTTCTTACGCGCTATACAGACAAGGCATACCGTTCATAGAGAAGGAAAGGAGAAAGTGCAGAATATAGTGTTACAGTCATAGCTAAGGTGTCGAGAAAGATCAACTTAGTGCGAGTCTGATGGCAACAGGGAAGAAGCTGTTCTTGAGTCAGTTGGTACGTGACCTCAGACTTTTGTATCTTTTATCCAGTGGAAGAAGGTGGAAGAGAGAATGTCCGGGGTGCATAGGCTATCCTGTGATTCGATGATTCTGGATATTTTAAATTTTGGCCAACCTGGAATATTCGCTTCAGACCAAACAAGTCATATTTAAACATTGGAGGTAAATTTGCATCTTCCATTGAAAATAGCTCAGGTTCAATAACAGGCAGGGATCCGCATCTCCAGATTAGCACACACGCAGTGAAGACAAAAACAATCATCCCAGGGTTTTAAAGATAAGTATAGTTACACAAATTGTTTTTTTTTAAAAAGCATTGAAGCATAGGGTGGTTAAAATGCTAATAAGCTAGACATTGAAGTTGTTCCCCAAAGCCTATAGACAATAAACTAATTCATTAGTCTGTCTCAGTAAATGCTAAACATCACATGCTTATTGTATTCTCTGTAAGCACAGGGAGATAGAAAGATAAAAATAGGTTCAAGAAAACACACCAACAGTTTGTTTTTTTTGGAAAAAAAATAAAGCTGTTAGGATAGGATTTCCCCTGGATTCAGTTAGAATCCAACTGAAAGTTATTTTCTTTAAGTCAAGCTGTGGTAAGTGTAGCATATTAGTTATTTTATATTATTACATGAAGATAAATTTTGCTGATTAAATCAATTTTTTTTATTTATTCATCTGTGGGATTTATGCATCACTGGCTGGCCAGCATTTATTGCCCATCCCTAGTTGTCCTTGTTCAGAGGACAATTGAGAGTCAAACAGATTGCTGTGGATCTGGATTCACATGTAGACCAGACCAGATAAGGATGGCAGATTTCCATCCTAAAAGGACATTAATGAACCAGATGGGTTTTTCTGACAATCGACAATGGTTTCATGGCCATCAGTAGATTCTTAATTCCAGATATTTTTTATTGAATTCAAGTTCCACCAGCTGCCATTGTGGGATTCGAACCTAGGTCCCCAAAACATGAGCTGAGTTTCTGGATTAACAATCTAGCCAAAATACCACTAGGCCATCACCTCCCATCCTAACTGTTGCTTTGTCTGTCCACTTGCTGTCTGTAAGCTAAGGCAGCTTAAAGATGTATATCTAAACTGTCTTTGTAAAGAGGTGGAGAAGACTGAGGACATGCACGAAAGACAATATCCAGTTCATAGGTCATAGGGACACATTCTTATACCCCTCGGTTATGCTATTTCACAAGCAGATATCGGTGAGTGACTGGACAACTCCATCCACAGTGATGATATTGTGTCTTTAAGAAATATATTCATATCCTGTTTCTTGTAAGGGGTATGTTTAGAATTCAGATCTGTTTTGCAGGGTGCTGATTTGTCTTGGAAAAACCTTTAAATTGGTAGCTGGGAGCACAAATACTAATTTTAGACCTGGAGTGTTTATTTAAGCAGAGCTAATACATTTGGTCTCCCCCTGGGGTTTCAGAGTGGAGTTTTGATTTGGGTTGATTGACAGAGACAGAGTCATGTGCTTCATCGGAGGAGCTAATCTTGCAGGAAAGAAATACTGTTTTCAGTTTCATTTAAAAAACGAAGAGTTGCTGCCTGAGCTGCCAGAAGAAATAGGTGTCTCTCTGTCTCTTTCTCTCTCCAGAGGTATTCTGAAAGCTCTAGGACTATTAACCTAAGGCAAGCAAGTATGCTTGCGTTTTGCTATCTAATTTTAAAGAGAGGTTTAAGTCTATAAGAGGAATATTGCTTGAATTGGAGCACATAGTGATAGGTTAGCAGTAAAGACTTATATCTTGTCATGTTTAAGTATTGTTCAATTGTTAAAGGCTAAGCTAATTCATTTGTTATAGTTAAACTGTGCTGTTAAATAAAGTTTATTTAGATAATAACTTTCCAGTTTCTTAGTAAATTCACACCTGGATTGAAACACCTTATCCTAATGCTAAAATAGAAAATTGTTGGGGTCTAGTCTGGCTTCATAATATACCTTGGGGTTTCTGATCTGGTACCCTAACAGGAGTAACTGATGACACTGAGCCCAAGAAGGTAACCGTGTCAAATGTGCATGATGATCCCTGGTATTTGCTATCAGAGTATTCCCGGGTGACTCATTTTGACCTTTTCTCAACTTTTTCAGTGGCACTGAGAATCTTCACATTTCAGTGGAAATCCCTGGCCTAGAAATTGGATAGTATTGAGCTTCTGAGGCAGGCAATCCCTGGATTACAATGTGTAGCCTGATGCATACCTAGCATTGGGCCTCATTTAAAGGAAACTGAAGAGCTACAGATACATGTGGGCTGTTCCCAGACAACTCAAATATTGAATTTCAGGCCATTGCGTCAGCAGAATTTGTCCTCATGCAGATCCAAGGTGAGGGGGGAGGTGGGGGGAAGGAGAGGCAGTGATGGGAATGGGGGTATGGGGAAACTGGCAGAGAAGGGGACATGATCCAGAGGGAGCTGTCCATCAGCCAGTGATGGTCTTCAGTAATGTCAGGGAATTCGAGCAAATCACCTGCACCACCTCCATGTGCAACAAATATACCTTTTTGGTAGTTTTCTCCAATGGTCCCTTTAAGGACACAAAATACTGGGGGATGTGTCTAAATCAGGCTGCAAGGCCCTTGCATAGGAAGCATGACACTTGTCTGAGACTTCCTTTGCAATATTGGGCTGCTCTAATCAAAGTTTACATTGGGCTGACCACATCCAGGAAAATGTGGCTTTCAAATGGTTTAACCAAGAGTCCTTAAAGGGACACAAAAACAGAAAAATGCTGGAAAAGCTCAGCAGGCCTGACAGCATCTGTGTGGAGAGAGCAGAGCCAATGTTTCGAGTCTGGATGACCCTTCGTCAGAGCAGTTCTGACAAAGGGTCATCTAGACTCGAAACATAGACTCTACTCCCTCTCCACAGATGCTGTCAGACCTGCTGAGCTTTTCCAGCATTTTTCTGTTTTTGTGTCCCTTTAAGGACTCTTGGTTAAACCATCTGAAAGCCACATTTTCCTGGATGTGGTCAGCCCAATGTAAACTTTGATTAGAGCAGCCCAATATTGCAAAGGAAGTCTCAGACAAGTGTTATGCTTCCTATGCAAGGGCCTTGCAGCCTGATTTAGACACATCCCCCAGCCATCTCTTTTTCTCTCTGTACTAAGGAGGCAGGCAATGCAGTTCTGGCCTGAAACGGGCACGCTCATGCCACCCGCCATTTTGGATCCTTTGGGGCACTGTTTTAGGCCTTTAGTTCCCCATTGGCTCAGGCATGTAACTCGTCAGCTTTATTGCAGACTGAAAAGCCACAAACCAATAATCCCATATACCATGTGAAAGCCACGTAAAGTATGCTCGCTGCAAAGCTTGCTCGTTAGCCTTATTTGCTGGCCAAGTCCTTAGACAACTTTGCAGTTCACTCATTGCTCTCTGAGCATGTCATGTTCCAACAGAGCACATATTTAGGCTGCATCTCCAACTGCAATCCTTGGCAACTGATACCCTGATAGGGTCACACACGGCAATGCACTCTAACATATTCCAGCTGTAAGACCATTTGCTGACACACGCAATGGTTGGGTCGGGATTTTCCAGCCATTGACCATTGACTTTTGGCGAGACTGGATGATACCGGTGGCGGATGGGGCCGGAAAACCCCGCCAGATGTTTCTTAAACCAATCAGATCTCAAGGCTGCTTGGAGGACAGGATAGCACATGTTACAAAAGTAATAGACCCAAACTGAAGAATTATTTGGCTTTAACTCCTTTTCACTTATCCACCTATCCAAGAGGAAGCGATGGCCTAGTAGTATTATTGCCAGATTATTAATCCAGAAATGCAGCTAATGTTCTGGGGACCCGCATTCAAATCCTGCAGCGGCAGCTGGTGGAATTTGAATTCAATAAAAAATACCTGGAATTAAGAATCTACTGATGACCATGACCATGTCAATTGTCGGAAAAACCCATCTGGTTCACGAATGCCCTTTAGGAAAGGAAATCTGCTGTCCTTATCGGATCTGGCCTACATGTGACTCCAGAGCCACAGCAATGTAGTTGTCTCCCAATTACCCTCTGAAAGTGCGTAGCAAGCCATTCAGTTCAAGGGCAATTAGAGATGGGCAATAAATGCTGGCCAAGCTAGCAACGCCCATGAACTACAAATGAATTTAAAAGATATATTTTTCCACCGCTACATTGAGGCAATACAGAAGAGAATCCGCAGGCCTCCAGAAAAGACATGGCTCGTAGCCAACCTCCTGCTGTTCTGCTACTCCTCACTGACACACAGGCAAGAATATAGCTGCAAATAAATCACACTGTGTTTGTGTTGCAAGTTTCATCTGGAGTGAGCATTAAGACGTTTGTTCCTTTTAGTCACTACAGGTCCCAGAACAAGCCAGCATGCTGTGTTCCATTCATCAGTATTTGGAAGTCCCAGCAGAACTAAACAGATCCCAGAAGGTGTCACTAGTAAGTTTGAGAAGGTACAAGACACAGGTGAGAAGGCAAGAGAGAGAGCACCATAGGAGAAGCAGGAATCCTGTAATCAGAAGTTCTCAATGAAGCTGTGTCATGGGACAGAATTTTCCCAGTCCACCCCTGGCAGGTTTGGTGGCAGATGGGAATGGAGAATCCTGCAGGAGCCATAATATCGAAACCCGCTGGTATGAAAACAATTTGAAATTCTCCCAATGGTGGGTTAATGATGGGTCGTTTCTCCCACTGGTTGGTGACGTGAATTCCATTTGCATTCATTTGCATCTCATGAAGGCTCATTAAAAAATCTGCTCGCCAACGTCTCATCAAGCCTTCCAATCTTATGTCACGCCAATGCGAATTCATGTCGGCTTCAAACCCAACTGAAAAAGTGATGTGCACAAGATGGACATCAGTTTGCTTCAGACTTTTGAGATCAGTGCAACATATATAGCTTACCTGCTATAGCACTCTACTATACTGCTATAGCACTGCGCTGCTCCTGTTGCGCTGAATGCCACTCTGCTAGGCAGACTGCTTCATGCTCTCCAACTCCAGGCCAAGCTGTAGGGCTCATAGGCCCTCTACTCAAACGGATCAGACTTCGACTGGGGGTGGGGTGCCAGGTATGGGGTGGGCTGATGAAGATGAGGGGGAGCAATGTGGAAGGAGGGCTGTGAAAGGGTGGGGAGGTGGTGGGAGGGTAAGAGGTGAATGAGGATGTCAGACAGTGGGAAGTATAGGGATTACTGAGGGGAGGGAAGCTAGGCCCAGACAGAGCTGCATGAAAAAGTTCACAAACAAGGGGGTCAAAAGGATACCACATCATTTACTTGAAATTAAAAGGGGTGCATACAGACTCCAGATGGGCTTGGGCGCCTCACAGGTGATGGGTTTAGGGGGAGGGTGGCAATGTCCACTGCAACAATGCCTGGATCCTAAATATCTGCAGGGATGGCTGCTGGGGGATAAAGGCTACCCACTTAAAGACTGGCCTTTGGTGCGTAGATACATAAACACATTTTGCTGGGCAAGGCGTCTCCTTCTTGCATGGATCTTTGTTGTGACCCTCAGACCCATGCCAAAGAGAAGTACAACGCTGCTCACATCTCCACATGCATTGACATAGTCTTAGAGTCATAGATGTTTACAGGATGGAAACACGCCCTTCGGCCCATCTTGTCCGTGCTGCCCTTTTTTTTAACCCCTAAGCTAGTTCCAATTGCCCACATTTGGCCCATATCCCTCCATACCCATCTTGCCCATGTAACTGTCTAAATGCTTTTTAAAAGACAAAATTGTACCCACCCCTACTACTACCTCTGGCAACTTGTTCTAGACAAGCCCAGAGGATGAAGCATGAACAACATGACAGATGGGATGGTGATGTGAAAGTGCCCATGGGAAAATATGCCCCATGCTTGGGGCAGCATGGTGGCACAGTGGTTAGCACTGCTGCCTCACAGCACCAGGAACTCAGGTTCAATTCCAGCCTTGGGTCACTGTCTATGTGGACTTTGTATGTTCTCCCTGTGTCTGTGTGGGTTTCTTCCGGGTGCTCTGGTTTCCCGCCACTCTCCAAAGGTGTGCAGGTTAGGTTGACTGGCCAAGATCAATTGCCCATTAATGTCAGAAGGATTGGTAGGGTAAATATGTGGGGTTATGGGGATAGGGCCTGGTGGGATTGTTGTCGGCGCAAACTCAATGGGCCGAATGGCCTCCTTCTGCACTGAAGGGATTCTATGATCGTATTGTCTGTGAAAGATCCGTGAAGAGAGTGGCCATTTGAGTACATGATGCCATGATTAGAAATCGATAGTGGAGGGAGCCGAGAGAGGTCCTACCCTAGTGAAGTGAATCTGTCTCCTGTACTGTGTGATACTTCTGGCACTGATATCGTGGACAACAGCCTCCCAGGCTGGAGAGGTGAGGTTGCTGTGCCTCCTGGAGCCATCCCTGGGTAGAGGACATTATGTTGTGCACAGCCTCCTGGAATCAAAGGGAATGGTGGTCAAGTTGGTGTACAGAGTTCTTCTTTGCCCCTTTGTTCTGGACATCCTGCATGACCTCGTGAAGACTGGTGGCCTCGAGAGAGTGATAAAAGTGTGCTGGACGGACGTTTACATATGGGTTCCTGGACCTTTGAACTCATTACCTGAGGGCAGGTGGACAAATCAGCTGTCCGGTGATTTGGGGAGATGCTTAGTCATACATAATTAATGAGGCTGTATGCACAGAACGGGGTGCGGATTCACACCATTCCAGCGAGCGGGAACGGCACAAAGAACAAAGAACAAAGAACAATACAGCACAGGAACAGGCCCTTCGGCCCTCCAAGCCCACGCCGCTCCCTGGTCCAAACTAGACCATTCTTTTGTATCCCTCCATTCCCACTCCGTTCATATGGCTGTCTAGATAAGTCTTAAACGTTCCCAGTGTGTCCGCCTCCACCACCTTGCCTGGCAGCGCATTCCAGGCCCCCACCACCCTCTGTGTAAAATATGTCCTTCTGATATCTGTGTTAAACCTCCCCTCCTTCACCTTGAACCTATGACCCCTCGTGAACGTCACCACCGACCTGGGGAAAAGCTTCCCACCGTTCACCCTATCTATGCCTTTCATAATTTTATACACTGCCTTTCATAATTTTATACACCATCAGAATCGCCCGCAACTGGGCTTAGGAAGAAAAATGGAGAATTGGTCCATGACTTTGCTTGGAAAGGAGATGAAAACTATGACCATTCTGACCACTGATATATTCGATGTTAGTCTTAAAGGAGCCAAGTTGATGGTGGTGGCAACTTTGACTGCCACTGGTAATGCCATCCCAAGGTTACTGTTCGGCTGCTGGCATCTACAGAGCAAAGAGAATGTACTGAAGGAGCTATTTTTCATGTTCCATCTTCTTTCTGTCTTGCTGAATTCTTATAAATGCTTCACTCCTCGTCAATATTCCAATGATTTTGCGAAGTGATATTCTGACTTAACATTTTTTTTTAAATCACAAAAAGCTATAAAAAAGACAAAACTGACTCCATCTCTTTAAGATCTCCTTTGAGCATGGGGCTTCCTTTTATGTCCACTGCATTTGGAGAAACTAAATGCCAACCCTGTCATAAATAATTGGAAATTATTTAAAGACTAACTTTAATACAATTTTCAAAGCTTAGATTGTCATTTCGACACACCAGCACATTCTGTGCAAGAGAAACTTAGACCTTCCTAAAAAGCTGGTTCGAACATATGGAACATTGCTGATCGGATGGGAGCCGGAGAAACTGTTCCTTGAACCAGTCACTTTGCCCTTGTACTGTCGTTTCACACCAGCCAGCTGGGAGATCTCACTCTCCCCAATGATTCAATGGCAACCTTCCATTAATTCAATTATAGAATTTTCTCTGCCATCATCATGAATTGTCGCAAAAATGAAAAAAATTATTAAGCCAGTGCCGTTCCAGTTCAAAATCGGACCTTCATTCTGGACTTGGACTTCACAAGCTGCTGTGGGTTTTATTTAAGCCGTGACCCTTGCTCAGGTGCTTTCAAAGTGCAGCAGTTAGTGTCTATGTGAAGTGGTTTGGCTCAGCAGCTGGCGTTACAGTTTACATAGTCTGCATCTGGCACCAAGTCCTGATCCAACAGCAGAACCAAGTTCCATAATAGTCCCTGGAGAAGGTAGTGACAGTCTGCACTGCCTAACAATTTGAAACCATTGGCAAAGGCGACCATTTCTTTCCTGGACAGGTTTCAACTGAACATGCCAACTGAACACCACACTGCAATAGCTGAGTTGCTTGCTGGTATTAATGGTACACTCACTCGCACACCATAAGCCTAGCATGTGCACAAAGCTAAAACCCCTTTGCTCTGACACTAACCTCAGATTGTTAAATTGGACGATTTTACCAATCACAGTTGCCCACATCCCCCAGTTAATAGGAATATGCACATGGTAGAGCAGTGAAAATATTTAAAGTCTGGTTCTCTCAACTCACTTTAAGTAATGATTATTGTACAGCTACCCATTTAACAAATGAAGATGGAAAGTAAATGAATCATTCTAATTGACATAAAGATCTGTGAGCCCCACGGTGCATGTATAAAGTGTGTTTTTCTCAAAACTGAATGCATCACACTCCCATGGGGAGTGAATTTTCCCATTCCACCCACCACAGGAGTCGTAGCAGACAAGGGTGGACCATGGAAAGGTCCGTTGACCTTAGGCGGGACTTTCTCGTTTCGGGGCGAGAACAGCCGGAAAATCCCACCCACAATTTTCCATCCACTAATGTTCAGCACAAAATCACTGCTATACATTCGAGATTTTCGCTCCCCTTCTTTTTGAGCCTGTCTTTTCTATATTGTTTTCTTTAGGTAAAGAAGAGTTTGATGAAATACACAACTCCTATCAGCAGGAAAGGGACAAAAGAGAGGCACAGTGGCACAGTGGTTAGCACTGTTGCCTCACAGTGCCAGGGACCTGGGTTCGATTTAGGCTTTGGATGACTGTCTATGTGGAGTTTGCACATTCTCCCTGTGTCTGTGTGGGTTTCCTCCAGGTGCTCCGGTTTCCTCCCACAGTCCAAAGATGTGCAGGTTAGGTGGATTGGCCGTGCTAAGTTTGCCCTTAATGTCCCAAGATATATATATAGGTAAGGGGGATTAGTGCGGTAAATACATGGGGTTATAGGGTAAGCCTGGGTAGGAGTCGGTGCAGACCCAATGGGCCAAATGGCCACCTTCAGAGGCACCCCTCTCAAGGTCACAACTTCCCCTTCTGCTGTGTTGGGATTCTGTGAAATGTCCAAATTAGGCAATGAAAATTTTCCTTTTTAAGTAAAACCTGTCAGAGGTTCTGACGCTTTGCTTCATGCTGTGTAGGAGCTCGAGGAACAAAAAAATCCCAAACCCTGAGAATGAGATACTTTAAAGAACCAAAGATGTGGTGGTAGGGAGGTTCCAAATTCCACCTCTGTACAACCAGCACTTTAAACTATGTTCTTCCCCAGCTCACAATCTTCTGTCTTTTCAAATTGATGGACAGGAAATTGGACACTGGACCTCTTCCATTTCACACGATGCGCTGGGAGCACAGAATCATTCTCCCTTCCATGCCTTTTAGTGCATGGGAAACTTCCAAGGTCATGTCTGAACTGCTTCCAGGATCGGTGGGCCTGACTCAATCCTGGCAACGCCTCCCAGAAGCAAGAATATTGCCATTTACATATATTTTTATTCATTCATGGGACATGGGTGTCGCTGGCTGGACCAGCACTTATTGCCCATCCCTAATTGCCTTTGAACCGAATGGCTTGTTCGGCCATTTCAGAGGGCATGTTTTAAGAGTCAACCATGTTGCTGTGGATCTAAAGTCACATGTAGGCCAGGCCAGGTAAAGATAGCAGATTTCCTTCCCTAAAGGACATTAGTGAACCTGGTGGGATTTTACAACAATCGACAATGGCTTCATGGTCATCATTAGACTTTTAATTCCAAACCTTTTTATGGAATTCAATTCTCCCCATTTGCCCTGGCGGGATTTGAACTTGGGTGCCCAGAGCATCACGCTGGGACTACTTATTTAGTGACAATCCCACAATGCGACCGCCTCCCTGCCTGGAGACAGGTCTACAAGTTGGGAAATTTCAAGCTTCCCGCCTCGTTAGTGAAAATCTGGCCAGATGAGTCTCTGTCCTCGGGAGATGAGCAAGGCACAGATTTGGGAAAGGAAAAAAAAATCCATTATGTAACACCGCGACTTATCAAAATGTAAAGATTTCCACTATGTTGTGGTAGGCTCCCACATGGATTTCATATTTATCAGCATTTGCTAAATGTGTTTTCATTAATGAAAGGCTGCCCTACATGCCGATGTGGGATTTCTGCACACCCAGAACACTCAACAATGAAAATCTAATTAAATTAATTGGATGCATCAACTCACTGTGATTAATGCTGGAGCAGAGATTTTGATTTTCTAACTTCAAACGTGCATTTGGTGGACACATATATCCGAAAATCCTTAAACCTGCCTCTTCTTATAGATGCGAAGGTGGAGAGACCTTATCAGTTTCAATGAAATGTTCGCTCCTTGGGGCAGTGAACAGCTGCTGGTGAGGTTCACTCGCTGCAGGCTGTTAAATGGGCCATTCTTGTTTTTTGCTATTAAGATTAAATGATTGCAGATTACTATAAACAGGAGCTTCTCCGTACTATTGGTGCAGTTCACTTCCTCATGAATTGCATTCCTGATACAAATGCATGTGAGCATCATGTGAATACAATTATTCTTCCATAGCAACAACTAAATAAGTCACAATGCCTTCTTCCAATGATGCATATGGGATTTGTTTTTAAAAAGGAAAGCAGATAAGAATCAGCGCAAATAGATAGCTTTTGATAGCGTCGTACAAATTTATTTTACAAGTAACTAAATTGCTCAGATTCTTCTGTCTCACTGGGCTGGACTTTACAATGCGCCATGGTTCCCACTTTCTTCCCCTTAACTAAAAGGTCAGTGGGGAGCCCGTGAACAGGACAAAGATGTGCCAGTTAGGTGCATTGGCCATGCTAAGTTGCCCCTAAGTGTCCCAAGCTGTGTAGGTTAAATGGGTTAGCCATGGTAGATGTATGGCGTTGCAGGGATAGGGTGAGGTGAGGGGTTGGGTGGGAGAGGGTCAGTGCGGACTCAATGGGCCAAATGGCCTATTCTGTAGTGTGGGGATTCTATGAATCTATGACAAACGGCTGCCCTACTGTCATTTAAAATCCAAATGCCAGGTAGAGGCAATGGCCATTGCTGGGACTGCAGACAGTCCTGAATGGAGATCGTCGCTGGAGCTGATATTAAGGTAAGTGAAGAGGATTTTGGCTGGATTAGGCTGGCAGGTCCCAGCAAGGATGGTGTATGAAGAGGAAGATAGGATATAGAACATAGAACATAGAACAGTACAGCACAGAACAGGCCCTTCGGCCCACAATGTTGTGCCGAGCTTTATCTGAAACCAAGATCAAGCTATCCCACTCCCTATCATCCTGGTGTGCTCCATGTGCCTATCCAATAACCGCTTAAATGTTCCTAAAGTGTCTGACTCCACTATCACTGCAGGCAGTCCATTCCACACCCCAACCACTCTCTGCGTAAAGAACCTACCTCTGATATCCTTCCTATATCTCCCACCACGAACCCTATAGTTATGCCCCCTTGTAATAGCTCCATCCACCCGAGGAAATAGTCTTTGAACGTTCACTCTATCTATCCCCTTCATCATTTTATAAACCTCTATTAAGTCTCCCCTCAGCCTCCTCCGCTCCAGAGAGAACAGCCCTAGCTCCCTCAACCTTTCCTCATAAGACCTACCCTCCAAACCAGGCAGCATTCTGGTAAATCTCCTCTGGACTCTTTCCAGCGCTTCCACATCCTTCTTATAGTGAGGTGACCAGAACTGCACACAATATTCCAAATGTGGTCTCACCAAGGTCCTGTACAGTTGCAGCATAACCCCACGGCTCTTAAACTCCAACACCCTGTTAATAAAAGCTAACACACTATAGGCCTTCTTCACAACTCTATCCACTTGAGTGGCAACCTTTAGAGATTTGTGGATATGGACCCCAAGATCTCTCTGTTCCTCCACAGTCTTCAGAACCCTACCTTTAACCCTGTAATCCACATTTAAATTAGTCCTACCAAAATGAATCACCTCACATTTATCAGGGTTAAACTCCATTTGCCATTTTTCAGCCCAGCTTTGCATCCTATCTATGTCTCTTTGCAGTCTACAACAGCCCTCCACCTCATCCACTACTCCACCAATCTTGGTGTCATCAGCAAATTTACTGATCCACCCTTCAGCCCCCTCCTCTAAGTCATTAATAAAAATCACAAAGAGCAGAGGACCAAGCACTGATCCCTGTGGCACTCCGCTAGCAACCTGCCTCCAATCCGAAAATTTTCCATCCACCACCATCCTCTGTCTTCGATCAGACAGCCAGTTACCTATCCAATCGGCCAACTTTCCCTCTATCCCACACCTCCTCACTTTCATCATAAGCCGACCATGGGGCCTTACTAAAATCCATGTATATGACATCAACTGCCCTACCTTCATCAACACACTTAGTTACCTCCTCAAAAAATTCTATCAAATTTGTGAGGCACGACTTGCCCTTCACGAATCCGTGCTGACTATCCCAGATTAATCCGCATCTTTCTAAATGGTCGTAAATCCCATCCCTAAGGACCTTTTCCATCAATTTACCAACCACCGAAGTAAGACTAACTGGTCTATAATTACCAGGGTCATTTCTATTCCCTTTCTTAAACAGAGGAACAACATTCGCCATTCTCCAGTCCTCTGGCACCATCCCCGTGGACAGCGAGGACCCAAAGATCAAAGCCAAAGGCTCTGCAATCTCATCCCTTGCCTCCCAAAGAATCCTAGGATACATTTCATCAGGCCCAGGGGACTTATCGACCTTCAGTTTATTCAAAACTGCCAGGACATCCTCCCTCCGAACATCTATTTCCTCCAGCCTATTAGCCTGTAACACCTTCTCTTCCTCAAAAACATGGCCCCTCTCCTTGGTGAACACTGAAGAAAAGTATTCATTCATCACCTCGCCTATCTCTACTGACTCCATACACAAGTTCCCACTACTGTCCTTGACCGGCCCTAACCTCACCCAGGTCATTCTTTTATTCCTCACATAAGAATAAAAAGCCTTGGGGTTTTCCTTGATCCGACCCACCAAGGACTTCTCATGTCCCCTCCTAGCTCTCCTAAGCCCCTTTTTCAACTCATTTCTTGCTAACTTGTAACCCTCAATCGAGCCATCTGAACCTTGTTTCCTCATCCCTACATAAGCTTCCCTCTTCCTTTTCACAAGACATTCCACCTCTTTCGTGAACCATGGTTCCCTCACTCGGCCATTTCCTCCCTGCCTGACAGGGACATACCTATCAAGGACACCCAGTATTTGTTCCTTGAAAAAGTTCCACTTTTCATTAGTTCCTTTCCCTGACAGTTTCTGTTCCCAACTTATGCCCCCTAATTCTTGCCTAATCGCATCATAATTACCTCTCCCCCAATTGTAAACCTTGCCCTGCCGTACGGCCCTATCCCTCTCCATTGCAATTACAAAAGACACCGAATTGTGGTCACTATCTCCAAAGTGCTCTCCCACAACCAAATCTAACACTTGGCCCGATGAGGGAGAGGGCCAGGTTTGAGAGGCTTTGGAGGGTGTGGCAAAGGGGGAATTGTGACCTTGAGAGGGGTGCCTCTGATGGGCACAAGGGCCCTGCAAAAGAAGTCCCGCCACTCTTGAACAACACCAGACTGCACAGCTAGAGCTGCCAGGCCACCTGTTTGGCATCTGCCTCCCCCTGCCATAGCTAGATTAGCAGTAGGGTTGGGAAGAACTGTTCTTAAGTCGGTTGGTACATGACTCAGACTTATCTATCTTTTTCCTGATGGAAGAAGGTGGAAGAGAGTATTTCTGGGGTTCATGGGGCCCTTGATTATGCTGGCTACGTTTCTGAGGCAGCAGGAAGAGTAGACAGCCTCAACGGATGGGAGGCTGGTTTGAGTGATGGACTGGGCTTCGTTCACGACCCTTTGTAGTTTCTTCTGGTCTTGGACAGAGCAGGAGCCATACCAAGCTAGTCCACCAAAGCCTCAAATACAAATGGTGTTCCTCCAATTTTGGCCTCTTATGCCTCTCTGATTTCCTTTGCCCCACCATTAGCAGCCATGCCTTCAGCTGCCTGGAGCCCAAACTTTGGAATTCCCTCTTTAACTTTCCCCGGGTCTATACATCTTTCCCCTTCCTTAGCACACTCCTCAAAGCCTGCTCCCTTAGACAAGCTGTCCTAACATCTCTTCAAGTGGCAAGGCATCAGATTTCATTTTGTTTGATATCACTGCTGCGAAGTGCCTTAGGATGTTTTACAGTTAAAGGTGCTATATAAATGCAAGCTGTTGTTAATGTAAACTGAAAAATATGTACCTCATTCATTCATAGATAAAACGTTTGCTACAGACAGGGTAACAGAGAACTGCTGGAATCCTGTCCCCTTCTCAACTGTTCATAATCAGTAAGAGGAAGATCAAAGGGTTTTATAACTCCAGGTGTGTGGACAGTTTGAAAAGCCAGCAGCAAGCTTTTTGCGGGTTTAAATAAAGAAGGATGATGTTTTGATTTATTTAACCATTTACTCTGAAATCTAACACTGCAGCAATTACTCACAATGACACAAATTGTGCCCATCCAATTCTGGCCTCTTGTGCCTCCCTGATTTCCTTTGCTCCCTAATGCATTCAAGGAAAGTACAGTTGAAGAGAATAGTGCACTTTTACAAATTATAAAAGTGAGAAATAGTTTATAATTCACATTTGAAGAAGATACATTGTGTGCCTAAATGTAATGTCTTCTTCACACTTGAAGCGCAGTTTATGTTAATTCTACTACCAAAGTCATATGCTGAATCATCCTTTCATTGTCGTGTGACCAGGTGGTTAGGTTGCTGTTTTGGTGGACCTGAAATGGAACAGAATTGGAGAGCTTACAATACAATAGCTTAGGAGATTTTTCAGGCACAGATGCAGTTGCCTTTACCTGTGTCTCCCTTTCTGCAGACAACACTTAGAGATTAAAAGGGATAAACATGGAGTTTATAAGCATGTGACTCCTCACAATTGTGCTGTCTTTACCAAATAAAGTGATGTTCTTAAATTTATACACCACATCCTGCTTTATTCTGTAATGGCATTCATCTCGAAGGGCTAAAATAATTACTTCCTTTTCTTGTCAAAAGACCCATTCAATTCAGGAATGCCTTTTGCTGGTCTATCAGGATGTGTGTAACTAACATATTTTGGTCTGGAATGTACCTTTCATCCCTTTTAGTCAGTGAGTTAGCTCTTGGATGTATAGAACAGGTCATTTGACCATTAGTAGCCAACTTTGCACATTGTCCAGTTCAAAGTAAAATGGTCAATTCAAAAGATTCCGCACTGAATAAAGTTTATATTTTAAAATTTGTGAATATCACATGCCTTTACTGGGCATGGCACTCTGAATATTTATCCTAATGAGATAACAAGAGTAAAGCCAAACAAAGGCTCTCAGCTCACTTAAAGATTTTTGGTAAACCATTAATCAGCATTCACTGCAGCCCTTCAATCCAAAAGGAAAATGTTTCATTCTTTGGACAGAAAATTCAAATTATGAGAGTGTTCCACACAGAACATTAAGATAATTCAATTGCTTATTCTCCTTTGCATAAATCAGCAATATTTTACAGATTATAATTATCCTCCAAATGAACACACTGTGCAAGACGCCATGTGAAAAAAAACTGATAGCTCAAGAAATGAACTTTCATATTAATGTCGAATAGTATTTCTTGATGTAGATATTCTCTGCTTGGGCTGGTGAAACCATAATTAATAAAACAATGAAAACAGTTACTATATAGTATCAAGTATCTTGTTCATGGTTCATGTTAATATGAGATAATTTTTAGTTCCAAAAAGATTAATGCTTAACTGTAGAAAATGGGATAAGTGCAACTAAAGCAGTTTGGAGTCTATTATATTTTTAAGTTTGGGGTCATGTTGACTTAAAGGGTTAACTACTACAAAGCTATGTTCCCAGTTCAGCAGTTGAGCTTACTTAGCTGGAGAACTGGAGGTGTGATGTCAACACTGCTTACAAAGAAGTGCAGCCCAGAAAGATGTTTTGTTTTGGAAACTAGAGCTAAATTAATTTAAAACGAGTTCAGTGAACCCTGAAAGGCTATGTTATCATGGAAATTGGTGAAGCTTAAAGAGATTCTCTGCTTTCAATTTACCTGTGTGTTTGCTGAGAGAGAGGGTTTGGTTGCAGTTTGGACCTCATATGATTTGCAGCTGAGAGAAGCCCTACTTGTTGTGAGCAGGCTTCAGGCACTTCCAGCTCAAATAAGTCCAGGGAAGCTGAGAATGTGGTGGAAGGTGACTGGTTCTTTGCAAGGCAGTTAGAGCTCAATTAAGTCCTGTGAGCCATGTATAGCTCGGTGCATTCAGTAAACATAGTTCAGAGCAACCCAAGGACAGTATCAGCTTAGTGAAGATACTAATATGCAAAAGAGCTGCAACTGTGCTGATAATTAGAGATGGGAGTACAGTTTTGTGAATTCCCTAGAGTGCAGTCTCAAGAGAAGAAATTGAACCATCTGATCGTGAGCAATCATTGAGGCTATCTGAATCAGTGTGGCTACTGGGTAATTCAGATGCTAAGTCTTTAAAAGTGAATAATTAAAATCCCTCATGCGGGACATGGAGTTTAAAGATATTTTGTGACTACGGTGGTCACTGACATCTGGGTGGGTTGCTGAAAATTCATGGGATTTGTCCTGGTCACTTCTTTAATGTGCAATGTATTGTGTTTGGTGACAATTTGCCTGTTAATTCATATTTACCTCAGGTTAATTCTGAATTTTAGATTATAAGATAGATATTGGAAATTGTTTTATTCTCTAACTTTGTACAGTGCAGTTTATTTTGTTTATTTAAAACTGTGGAACCTCATAGCCTCATTCTCCTAGTGAGTAACTGAGGTTTCAAACTTTATCTGCTTTTAACAAGTGATTCCCGAACCAGATTGCAACAATATAAATGATATTGTATAATGTATTTTGCAGTTGGGAGCAAGGTGACAACACAAGCCACCAGTCTTGAAGAAAACAGGCCACTGGTCAATTCTCTTACTGTAAACTTCATGAGAAAACCCATTTTGTTTTTGCACATGTTGACTCCCACAGTTTGAGCAGCAATAGTTAACATGAATGCAACATCTGATTATGTAAGGCAGTCGAAAGAAGGCACAGTAACAAAATCTGACTAAATTGACAGAAGGGTAAAACACAACCATAAGTTCAACATAAGCCTTGCAGAGATGTGAGTAGTATTAAATAATCTTTTAAATCTTTCCAAAACTCTTATTAACTTTGGATTACCTGTATACATTTAAGAGCTTACAGAAATACCACTTAACGTAAAAAAGAATGAAAAAATCATTTACAAGGTCATTTGGATGTGAAAATTTGAAAATAGCATGAATGTGAGCAAAGTTGATATAAATGTTTCAGAAAGAGTTGTTTTATGTAGTCATATAAAGTGAACAATTTCATTCATTTGTGAAAATAAATTGAAAAAGTTGTTACCTGACTCTTGCAGTTGTTTTGGTTTAGTTAATTAAATATAAATCACTTTGTGGTATATTTGCAAACATCAGGACAGGCTCCTGGCATCTCTATAAACAAATCCAAAGATTTTCCGGAGAAGGAAGTTTGTAAGAATTGGACAATTAGTACAAATTCACACTGGTACACTGTTTTCTGTGGTGATTTCAACATTGCAGAGTTCAGCAGCACACCTTGTGATGGAGTGCAGAACCATGGCCAGCAACTTCCTGGTTGCTCTGTTATCCTGCACATGTGTGGACTCCTGATTTCGCTGTCAGTTTCAGAGATGTACTGGCCGTAAACGCTGACAGCTTTGTTGTCATGACCACCACAAAACCCAGGCCCATTGAGCAGGCCATATCAAGACGCTGCTCAGGCTGAGATTTATAATCAGCAGGAGTGAGACAGATTATGAGTCAATTTACCAATATGCTGCAGTGGCACTTTATCAGGATTATACATCAAAATAGGTTACTTTTTAAATCAAGATGAGTGAGTCTCAATTCAAATAATTAATAATTGACAGGTTGCTTATATAATTCCAAATTTAAATTTCCCTCTGGGAAAGAATGAACACGCAACTACAATTATGATCTCCCTTACAGTAACATGTGACAGCATTTATGTATTCAGTTCCACTATTTGTACACACATGAAAGACACTGTCCAAGGAAAAATATATAGAAATACTAAAGGTCATAATACAAATTAATCACCACAAGCCTTTTGCTTTAAAAACCCTTGTAATTTTCAAAGTTCACGCTGCATTCTGGAGAGTATGACCTACCAAGGTAACTGTCCCTCCTCCCCCAGTCATGCCTTTACCAAGAGCAAAAGGCACTTGCATGGTGTCACTGGCTATTCATATCACCACATCAATTAACGGAATTTCATATCTGTCATTACAAAACAAATCAGTGAGTTATACTACAAGCCTTGCAATGTGTCAAACATTGAACAGAACCGAGCATCTCCAATCCATTTTAATATTCCCACAGGATAAATACTGACAGAAAATCAATGGTTTAATTTTTTTCCCCCAGATAAAAGCATCAAAAAATACCTGCACTAAAATGCAGACCTCAGCACTGAAACTTTTTCTTTTTTTTTGCACCTGACTGACAGCATGATTATTACATTGTAAGAAAAGAATAAACTTTAATCTCAGCAAGGACATCTCCAATTCACAAGCAGTGCATCAAGATAGTTGAATACAAGGGCCATTCTGATCCAGTTTTGAATTGACCCAAATTGGGTCACAATTCAGGTGCTTATAAAAATTGAGACATTTAATCTAATTGGGACTATCATTCCAGTTCAGGATCATAAGTGAGAGTGTTAAATTGGTGACAGTTGAACAGGTTGTTGTGATTGAGATGTTGACATGGCTCATCATTCATTACAGTTTGATGCAATTGGTATTTAGCATACTGGTCTGCAGCTTTCAGAGTCTATCTTTCATCATTTCTCTGGATTAAAAAGGGCATTTTCTACTTTTCACACCAGAGGAGGTGATAACCTAATGGTGTTATCACTGGACTATTAATCCAGGAAACTCAGCTAATGTTCTGGGACCTGGGTTCAAATCCCACTACAGCAGATGGTGGAATTTGAATTTGAATTTTTATCTGGAATTAAAAATCTACTGATGACCATGAAACCATTGACAATTGTCAGAAAAACCTATCTGGTTCACTAATGTCCTTTAGAGAAGGTAATCTGCCATCCTTACCTGGTCTGGTCTACATGTGAGTCCAATGTAGGGCACTAGAGACGGGCAATAAATTCTGGCCAGCCAGCGATGCCCATGTCCCATGAATTTGAAAAAAAGGACAATGCATGTTGACAAGAATGTGTAAAGTAGATAAAATGGGAGTGGACTTATCTCTTTGAATAGTTTTATTAGATTAAATAACTCTGACATCAGAGGAGTAGATTTTCGGGAATCAATAGTTCTTTTAGTAGCTCCACCTGATCCACCTCAACGTGGTAAGTGGCTTCACCTTTCTCAAGAGCAGGGATAACAAGGTTCAGTGGTATTGGAAAGTAATTTTGCGACACTTCATCATCCTTTGAATGTCTATCTGAGTCACAACATTTTGGAACTCAATATAGATTTGTGATTCTTGCCAGGTAATGAAATTGGTCTCCCCATACTAGATTCATATAAAGAAAGGCTCTTTGCCATCCGTATTCTCCATTTTCTCCCATCTACCAAAATGTTTCTACTTTTTGGCAAATACTACATATGTCTTTCATTGATGAGCTAATGCCAATGTTTGTTTTACAACATTGGTGGAATATGGAGCTCTGTGGTTCTATACAAGACCGGGTTGGTGTAAAGCCCAGACAAAGTGTGGATTTATCTGATCATTAGATTAGATGCCAGAATGCCATTGCAAGCTTTGGCTTGAGCCCATTTCAATTAACCTGGTTACCCAACTACCTTGCGCTTGATATTCCAAATGAAGGTCAAGATACTGCAGTCAATATTCAGGGATCTGACCCATACTAGAATAGGTATGGATTATGTCTAATTGTTAGGGTTGTGAGGAATTTTTAAGAACATAACAGTTGGTGTTCATGGTGGGAGAGTTGGCCTTGCGTTAAGTTTAACAAGAGCCTGTCCATCGTGGAGGGGGTAGGGAGGGAGGAAAGTCTCCTCATAAGCCTGCTCCTGGGCCTGGCCAAGGTGGCCATTAACAGTTGCAGGCAGCAGGCGGTCAAGGTGGGTCATCCGATCCAACTGCATGCCCGTCTTCCATGTTCATGTTCACAGCTGGGTGGCCCTGGAATGGGAGCACATGGTGTCCATGAGTACGCTGAAGCCTTCCGTGACTGGTAAGCACCACAGGGGCTGGAGTGCATTCTCACCTTGAAGGACAACGGTGGATTTGAAGGCATGACAGCACATTTTGCCCCAAAAGGCGTTCAGCAGGTAGGCAAAATGGAATTGTCTGCAATTATCCTGGTGAATTCCAGGCAAAAGGATCATCCTGTCCTTGAAGAACTTTAGTCCAAAGATGTTGAAAATACTCCATTCCAAATTTTGTCTGTAGAAAGCTGCCAACCAGTGCTTGGAGCACTAAGTAACCATAACTACCATCTGTGCTGTGGTCCCTCCAAAGGAAATGATAGCAAGTGAAACATATAACCTAATTTACTAGCAACTACATTAGGAATAATTCACAGATAGCTGGCACGTCAAGATTGTCAGAAACTGCAACATCGACAAGGGATGACAGGTTGGCTTGAAGGCCGCAGATGTTTGCAAAATGTAAAACAGGTTCTCGATCCATGTTAATAACAACAGCTATTTGACAAGAGTTACTTCCATCCTTTTTTTTTGAGACAAATCTCTCAATTGACAGTGTAAATGGTTTATCGTCCCTTCCAATATAATTTGAGAGACTTTCAGTAAACAAATTTTTCCTATCATATCTAACAGAAAATTCTCCTTCGCCAACAAGCAAGTGTTATGAAAACATGCTTTACATCAAAAAATGATTTTGAATATACCGGCTGGAAACTCCTAATTGATTTATAAACAAAGACTAAAGACGTATTCCAGCGACTTTCAATCAAAGATGGTTGCACATTTGCATCACTGTGCCTTCTGCTTCCCAAAATTTTTGAAATAGAGACAGCCTGCTTGCAACAGGAACAAAGGCCTCAAAAGAGATTAATTGGGGACACCCCCTATCCAATTAGTCAATCACCTGAGTACTCAACTGGGTGGAGACAAACCATTAGACATAATAATCTGAACAATGGGACTCTGGCAGAGAGAGGAATTTTCATCTGCAGGAGGTTTAGCAGACCAGCCCAAAGCCCACTGACTTTCAGCGGGACCGGACAATACCGAAAGCGGGTGGGCCAGAAAATCTCATCCTGTGTTCTGTATTTTGAAAGCATGGATTGGTTGAGCATAGTCAGGGCTTTGCCTGTTGTGAACAGCCAAAGCAATATGAAGGTCGATATCATCCATCACTCATTGGAACGTATGACCGACAGCTGAGCATCACACCAGCACAGAAATTCTTATACCACATGACTAATTAGTGTGGTAATCAGAGTTCACTTGCCAACGAAACAGCACACTCTTCTCATGCAATGTAAATTGTTGTTCCCTGTGAGATTTTGTAATCTAGCGACTCTAGATTACAAAAGATTTCATCCTGATAAGTGCGGGACAAAAAGTTGTGTATCTCTTTTCTCAAGGCTCAACCATTTCATCTTTGATTTTTATTTCTTGAAGAAGTGCTCTAAGATTCTGATGCTTTCAAACAAATGAACAATTATTTCCTTGAGAGGTTGCAAATGTCTTAATGCTTCACCAGGAATGTAATCAAAAACTTTCTATTTTCCTTCCAAATTTGAAGAAATCAGTACTTTAGATCATATCTGTTTTTAAAAAAATCTTGAACCACTTTTTGTGAGGAAATACACAAAGAAGTATTTTCCACTTTATTAATACATTGGTAAAGTCTAAATTTACATAGATGAAAGAATTGTTCTGTCCTCATTGTGCAATTTTGTAATCTTGCCAGACAAAGCATCCAGACCAATTATCCATTGATTCTTGTGCAAACTTTCTTAATCCTCCAACAGAAACATATCCTGGAACAACAATCTCCAGTTTATGAAAATATCCTACCAGACTGCTAGGACTTACAGCGTTAGGTTGTGTGAACGTTTTGGTTTCTTGAGAACCAGGGCGGCACGGTAGCACAGTGGTTAGCACTGCTGCTTCACAGCTCCAGGGACCTGGGTTCGCTTCCCGGCTTGGGTCACTGTCTGTGTGGAGTTTGCACATTCTCCTCGTGTCTGCGTGGGTTTCCTCCGGGTGCTCCGGTTTCCTCCCACAGTCCAAAGATGTGCGGGTTAGGTTGATTGGCCAAGCTAAAATTGCCCTTAGTGTCCTGGGATGCGCAGGTTAGAGGGATTAGGGGGTAAATATGTAGGGATATGGGGGTAGGGCCTCGGTGGGATTGTGGTCGGTGCAGACTCAATGGGCCGAATGGCCTCTTTCTGCACTGTAGGGTTTCTAAGATTTCTAAGAAATAGAGGGCTGAATTTTTCCAGTCGTGGGTTTGGTTTATAAAGTTTAACGTTTATTTACTTGTGTCACAAGTAGGCTTACATTAACACTGCAATGAAGTTATTGTGAAAACCCCCTAGTTGGCACTTTATTAGTGTCACAAGTAGGCTTCCATTGACACTGCAATGAAGTTACTGTGGAAATCCCCTCGTTGCCATATTCCGCCACCTATTTGGGTACACTGAGGGAGAATTTAGCATGGCCAATGCACCTAACCAGCACGTCTTTCAGACTGTGGCAGGGAACTTGAGCACCTGGAGAAAGCCCTCGCAGACACTGAGAGAACATGTAGACTCCACACAGACAATGATCCAAATTGGGAAATGAACCCGGGTCCCTGGTGCCATGAGGCAGAGGTGCTAACCACTGTGCCAGGAAATAGCTGGTGGTGGGGGTGTGGGAGAAAATAGTGGGGAGACGTGTCAGTGGGGCGAGGGGTTGCACTGACCAATCAGGTGGTCCAATCACCTGGTCTCGAGCTCATTGCGGCATTTAATTGGCCTATTCATAGCCATTTGAAGGCTTTATACCCTCAAAGAGTGGGCCACGCTAATCAGGAAGCCCAGCAGCTTTAGCTGTGCGGGCTGTTGACCAGAATGGGAGGGCACTTTCTTTATGGGCCGTCTGGGCTCATTGGAAGCAACCCTCTACCCCACCAAAATCATCCCCCCCCCCCTCACTTTTAACTCTCCCCGACCAACATCTTGAATACAGCTCACACCCTCATCCCAACTTGCCAGTGGCGAGACCACAGATATATCTGTCAGTTCAGCCTCCAAGTGTGGTGGGAATTCCTGTAGTTTCAGTAGTGGCCACTGCTCCTGGTGGCACTGTTGGGGCTGCAGATTGGTCAACAACACTCTACGGCCGATCTTTCTCCCAAGAAAGATCGGCGGAAGTCCCACCTCCAACTGATTGATGCTGTTCTCAGTTTTAAATGGCCTTAGGGCAGCTGCCAGGATCATGGGCAGGCACCCCCACCCCTGACATCTTAGATGGTGTGGTCAGGGAGTATGGCACCCAATGAAATTCAGCCGATTGCATCCATTCAATGAGGAATATACCATGCAAAGAAACAGCCACAACCATGGCAGTGACCTTACTGTGGGGTGTTTGGCCATTCTTGTCTGACAACGCTAACCCCTTTGGCACCACTTTTATTCCTCACCTGTGGCTGACGACTGGGAATGGAGGTAGCCACGCACTTCCCTACATACTTCAGCAGCAGTCAGCTCTGATGGGCTGCCGATCTTTTAGTGCAGGGTGGTTTCCTGTTGAGCCTCCAGCTGTCCATCCACCATCTTTAACTGGATGGCTAGCATGGAGGTAGCCAAATAGGACATTGCCTCCAGGAAAATAGCTTCGCCCCAGTCACTCTGAGCTAATGCATGCTCGAGAGCCCCATTTGGTCTCGTGTTGGAGTCAATCCTGTGGGAAAATCTTGCCCAGATTAATTAGCTTAAGCTTCTACCAGGGACAGCCGTAGCACCTGGAAATGTGCTCTTTTGCTCAGAACAGGTTAAAAAACAGAATGTGCAACTGTTCCTCATTCAGGGTGCAGCAAATCCACAAGAAATTTTAAAAGGTGCATGAACTTTACTAATCAATCAGATTTTTTCATTTAGCCAGTCACAAAGCAGTCCATATTAATAGTACCTGCTCAGTCCATTCCAAAAATAATGGGATTTCAACAGAATTAATGACAGAGGGACTACCTCAATGATACATGACCAGGTACACAACTATCACTTTCCCAAAAATCCTTAGGGAAATTGATCCCCTTTTATTGAAGTGGATTAATTTTTCAAAGAATTACTGAATAGGGTCTGTTAACTGTCAGGCCAAAGCATAAAACACAGCCTGTTCTAAGAAACTTGAAGCATGCACGAGGATTATTGATGTCACCCCATTCATCCATATGGAATGATCATACGTTTCTCCTTCTGGAATATTACATATGAACATTTGTATGAATTAGGAGCAGGAATAGGCCACTTGGCCCCTTGAACCTGCTCTGCCATCCAGTAAGTTGAAGGCTGATCTGATTGTAATCTGAATCCTACATTCCTGCTTCTCCCCGATAACCTTTCACACCCTTGTTAATCAAAAATCTATCTGGCTCTACCATAAAAATATTCAAAGACTCTGCTTCCACCACCTTTTGAGGAAGAGAATTCCAAAGACTTGTGACCTTCTGAGAGAAATCATTTCTCCTCATCCATCTTATATGATCAACCATTTTATTTTTAAACAGTGACTCCTAGTTCTAGATTCTCCTACAAGAGGGAACATCCTCTCCACATCCATCAGTTAAAGACCCCTCAGGATTTTAAAGATTTTGCTCAAGTCATCTCTTAATCTTCTAAACTCCAGTGGATACAAGCCTAGTCTGTCCAACCTTTTGTCATAAAACAATTTGCCCATTCTGGTATTGGTCTAGTAAACTTTCTTTGAACTGTTTTTAATGCTTGCATATATTTCTCTACATAAGGATATCAACACTGTACACAGTACTCCAAATGTGATCTCACCAATGCCCTGTACACCTGAAGCATAAGCTTCTTACTTTTGTAATCAATTCCCCTCACAATAAACAATAACATTCTATTAGCTTTCCTAATTACTTGCTTCACCTGCTTCTTTTTTATTCTTACTGCCATAATGGACAATTTCACATCTGCCCACATTATACTACAATTGCCAAATTTTTGTCCATTCACTTAACCTATCCCATTTTAGCCTCCTTATGACCTCTTTACATATTATATAATGTGATGATACTGTGCCTTTAAGAAATATATTTATATCATGTTTCTTGTAAGAGGCAGTGGTTTGTTGCAAGGAGTCGACTTGTCTGAAAAACATGCAACCCCATGCTGAAACTGCAGGATAATAACTAATTTAACTAATGGTGTGTTTGTCAAACCAGAGTTAATGCATTTATGTTTACTTGGTTTCTCCCCCAAGGTTTCAGTGTAGAGTTTTGATTAGGTGAATTGGTGGAGACAGAATCATGTGCTTGATAGGAGGAGCAGGGAAGAAAAACACAGTTTCTCTTTCATTTGAAAAAAGTCAGCTCCTGCCTGATTCTGAAAGAAGCAAGACATCTCTCCCTCACTCTCTCTCTCTGGAGGTTGTCTGAGAGCTACAGGGTTTGGCAACCTAAGTACAGGCACGTAAACTTGTGTTTTGCTAACTGATTCTGAAGAGGGGTTTAAGTCTGTAAGAGGAATAGTGCTTGAATTGGAACACATAGGGATAAGTTAGCAGTTAAGAATTGCACCTTGTCATGTTTAGGTATTGTTCAACTGTTAAATGTTAAACTAATTAATTCATTTGTTATAGTTAAGCTATTTTAATTAGAGGCAATGGCAAGGGTAAAGTAAAGAGAAAGTAGCCTTAGCAGAACAAAGAGAAAAATAAAGAATAGCTCTGGCAGAATGAAAAAAAAGGAAGCAAAAGCAGGAAAGAGAGAGAAAGAGAGAGACAATCGCTGTGGAACAAAGAGAAAATGAATCAAACCATTTTGATCATAAAAAAGAAATGAAACAGTTTGAATTGTGATTGAAAACAGCGGAAAGAAAAAAGAGAGAGCTTTTGAACTTCAAAAACTGGGACTGAAAAGTCAATGTCAACTTAAACGGGCAGAGACAAAGTTAAAAACTGGAAGTAGTGATGAGGACAGTAAGGAAGAACCAACCCATTATAGTCAAAGGCCTAGTGGGAATCTATTTAAATATGTTCAATTGCTGCCACGGTTTACTGAAAAGGATGTAGAAGTCTTTTTAATTTAATTTGAGAAAGTAGCTAAACAATTAAAATGGCCACAGACCATGTGAGCATTGTTGGTTCAAACTAGATTAGTAGGTAGAGCTAGTGAGGTGTTTGCGTCACCATCAGAGGAGGTATCCAGGGATCATGATGAGGTGAAAAAAGCCATTTTAACTATTTACGAACTCGTGCCAGAAATTTACAGATAGAAATCTAAGGAAGGAACAAGGTCACACGTATATAGAATTTGAAAGGATTAAACAAAGTAATTTTGACAGGTGGATAAGAGCATTGAAGATAGAACGGATGCATAGCATTCTTGGGGAAATTATTATTTTGGAGGAGTTTAAAAATCCACTTCCCAAATTAGCGAGAACTCATGCGGAAGATCAAAGAGTTAAAACTATGAGATTGGCAGCAGAAATGGCAGATGATTTTGAGTTAGCTCATAAATCAAGGCTTGGTTTTCAACATCAATTTCAATCTGTGAGGGATAGAAACTGGGGAAAAGAGAAACCTTCAAGTGGTAAAAGCAAAGGGGATCTTGTTGGAGATAGTAAAGATAGTTTACCTCAGGTTAAAAAGGAAACATAAGAGAGTGGAAGAGAAATAAGAAATCTTAGATGTTTCCATTGTAATAAAGTTTGACACACAAAGCCGCAGTGTTGGTGGCTTAAGGAAAACACTCGGACAACAGATGTGGTAAAACAGGATAAGCCAGTGGGGTTTGTTAAAGTAGTAAAGGAAACCATGGTTGAAAGTAAAGAAGTGCAAAAGATGTACAGCCTGTTCAGGGGCTAGTTGATAAGCAAGTGCCAGATCTCTTTAAAGAATTTACTTGTGTGGGTAAGGTTTACTCATGTGTACCAGGAAGAGTAGGTAAATAAGTTAAGATCTTAAGATTTAAAGGAGGAAGTCAATTTTTAATAGTGAGAGATGAGGAGACATGTAGTTCAGAAGGAATATTGCCAGAAAAGGCAGTAGGTAATATGGAGAATTCATGTTGAAATGCGTAGTGTTCCATTATGTAAGGCAAAATTGGAGAGTCTGGAGAAAAATGTGAAGAGGTGGTAGGAATAATAAAGAAATTTTCTTTTCCAGGGATACAATTTATTCCAGGTAATGATATAGCTGAATCACAGGTGGGAATGATGCCTACTGTGGTTGAAAAGCCAGTGGAAAATCAAACAACAGAAGTGCTGCAGGAAGCATATCTTGGAATCTTTCCCAACTATGTGGTAACAAGGTCACAAAGTCATAGGTTGAGACAGGAGGAGGAGAAATCAAATAGTAAAGATAAGGAGACTGAGGTTCAGTTATCAGAAACAATCTTTGACCAGATGGTTGATAAAGAACAATAACAGGTGGAGGATGAAACGAATATTTTTAGTTCAGGAAAGTTGGCAGAATTACGTCAGAAAGATACAGAGATAAAGCAGTTGTATCAGAAAACAAACACAAAAGAAGAATCAGAGTGTATACCAGAGTGGTATTACATTAAAACGATGTCTTAATGAAGAAATGGAGACCTTTACATATTCAGGCAGATGAAAAATGGATTGAAGTTTATCAAGTTGTATTACCAGTGGGTTATAGAAAGGGGGTGTTGCAGATATCACATGAGGTACCAGTGGAAATTCATTTAGGGATAAGGAAAATCCAAATAAAAATACAAAAACACTTTTATTGGCCGGGACTACTTTCTTTATATGTTCCAAGTGGTAGGCAAAATCCACAACTCTGTCTGAGCATTTCTCACAGGATTACTTGAGATGAGAAGGCCATTATGTCCTTTTGTCTCTCCCAGAGATTGTAATTAGTTTCTGGATGTTTGCATACACCAGAATGGGGTTCCATTATCCCTCGGGGTATCACCCTGTTACCCCCATCCCCACAGCCAACTGTGCATCCGCCTTGGGTGTGTGTGTCCATTTTAAAAAACCTCACAGGTCTTACTTAAAGTTCAATTTCTTTGGATGTAATTCGGTGCCAACATTTTCTTCTTTTTTCTTTATTTTTTCATGGGATGTGGGCATTTATTGCCCATCTCAAATTACCCTTCAGCTGAGCGGCAGTTAAGAGTCAACCATATTGCTGTGGCTATGGAGTCACATAGAGGCCAGATCAGGTAAGGACAGCAGATTTCCTTCCCTAAAGGACATTATTGAACTAGATGGCTTTTTACAACAATGGATAATGGTTTCATGGTCACCATTAGGCTTTTATTGAATACATCAGATGTTCATTGAATTCAAATTTCACCATCTATCATGATGGCATTCAAACCCATATACCTTGGGTCTCTGGATTACTCATCCAGTGACAATTTCACCACCACCATGCCACTGCCTCTCCCTATTTTCACGATGATGGATGTTAAGCTCACTAGCCTGTAATTTCCTGCTTTCTGTCTCCCTCCCTTTTTAAATAAAGGAGTTACATTTTCTGTTTTCCAATTTAATGGGACCTTCCCTGAATCTAGGGACTTTGGGATAATTAAAACCAATGCATCAACCAACTCATTAGTTACTTCTTTCAAGACCTCAGGGTGAAGTCCATCCAGCTCCAGGGCTTTGTCAGCCCTCAGCCCCAACAATTTGCTCAGTACCATGGCGATTGCGATTTTCCTGATTTCCTCCCTCCCTTCCATTTCCTGATTTAGTTATTTCTGGAATGTTACTTGTGTATGGTGAAGACACATGAAAAATACCTGTTTAATTCATCCACCGCCTCCCCACTTTCCATTATCAATTCCCCAGGTGCACTTTCTGTATATTGGCTGAACATTCAGGCCCCAGCAACCCCCCTAAGTTGGAAATGGAGATGGGGTAGGAGTTGGGGGCAGGGGGTGGTAGTGGGGGGTGAAAATTCTGGCTTTGGTCAGCATGTCTGTCTTGTGACAGCAGCCCTGCCGCCAGCCACTTTGGCAGAGGTGAGTTCAGGGACCGGAAAGGCCAGCAGCCCCTCAGAGATGAGCAAGCAATTAGCCTCGTTAAGAGCCTTGTTAATGGAAAGTTTACGGTGGCCGACTGGAATTTTCCAGTCAGTCTCCAGTTTCCCGACACAAATGATGAGGTATTGGGAAGGGGGTGGGGGTCCAGAATGCCAGGACTATTGGCAGGCCTTCAGGCTCACCCTGCTTGCCTGGTTGGGGTACAGCCAAAAACCACCCTGCAGAAGGGTACCCTACACACACCCTTTCCCCCACCACCCATAGTGGTGACATGGCTGCTTTTTCTGTTTTTCAAATTAAAGTTTTAAAAACGTGGCCAAGAGGGCAGCACCCTGTTGAAGTGACACCCTCCTAGGTATTTAGATTGTAATGCAGCTGGGTGCTCAAGTTTTCTGACAGGCCCTCCAACTTTCAAAGCCCACCAATCCCCCTTATGGACAAGAAACTTCTCTCCATGTCAATTAATGTCTTCCCCATGTGAAAATCTCAACTTTAACCAGTCTCCTCCTGGGAGAAGATTCTCTGAGCTGAAAACAAACTGGACTCCATTTTGTGCCTCTACGGCAAAAATTCAGTCCACTGTCTCTCCCTCGACTTTACATCAGGCAGAAATCTAAGTTATCCTTTGGGAACAGAATTCTCTCTACGACCAATGGTGTGACCTGTTGAAAAGCTATTAATTATTTCTTTCGTGGGATCAGGGTGTCACTGTCAAGTAGCATGGGCAATTGTTGCCCATTCCTAATTGTCTTGAACTGAGTGGCTTTCCATACCGCTTCAGAGAGCAGTTAAGAGTCAACAATATTTCTGTGGGGCTCGAGTCACTTGTAGGCCAGACCAGGTAAGGACAACAGGTTTCCTTCCCTTAAAGGGCATCGAACCAGATGGGTTTTTACAACCATCGACAATGGTTTCATGGCCACCACCACTGAGACCAGCTGTTCAATTCCAGATTATTACTTAAACTCAAATCCCACCAGCTGCTGTGTTGGGAGCATTAACCTGGGTCTCTGGATTACTAGTCATGTGACATTACCGCTATGCCACTATCTTCCCCTAGAAACTGAAAGCTCCTCGTACACCTGACCTCTTCATAAATTTCAAGATGTACCCAAAATAACGGCAGTATCTGGGAACTCTCATTCTGAGAGCAGCCGATCCAATGCAAGGCCAGGGATAGTGGACCTAAGGTTAGCCAAGTGAAAGAGGTTCACTACAATTTTTAAAAAAAAGGTATTTTGAGACCTTGTTGAGAGAAAAAAACAAAAAACAGAACAGTGAGCTGAATACAAATAGTGTGGCTGTGTAACACTCCTAATAGCAATAACTGTACACAAAACTGCAGTTAGTGAATCAAATGGCCTGAAATTCCAGTACATTTTGCTTCTGAATAATGGAATCTTCCACTGTTTTAACGAGGAACCTCTTCAATTCTGTCCTTTGAACACATTCTACCTCCGATATACAGAAATGTTTTGATGTAAAATCCTTTATTCTCCATTGCATTAAGTCTGTTATGGTTGAGCATAATTCATGAAAATGTCAAGAATTGAGGAGCTGTGGTGTTTTGCAGGGGCCGACATCAACTATTGAACAAAAGAATCGATAGAGGAACAATTCACACAAACCCTTGGTTCAGCATCTGAACTGCAGCTTAAAAAAATTAAGTCGTTAGATAGTGTTAGCATCTGTAGTTATTTATCTTCCTTAAGATTTTTACACAGACATGCCATTAGTATTCAGATCACTGCTTTGTGTGTTCTAGGCAATGCATTTTTCTAATCGAAGTGGAGCTCTTGACGAGCCACAGGCCCACTAATACTGTCCTTGGAGTGAATCAGTTGCTCTCTGAATGAGAGATTCTGCATTGCAGAGAGATGCACAAAACAAAGGAGAAATAGTTTCAAAATAAAGTACTGTAGATGTCAGCATTCATGGGATGTGGGCATCGCTGGCTGGGCCAGTGTGTATTGCGCATCCCTAATTGCCCTAGAGGTGAAGGTTGCTAATAGTCAGCCACATTGCTATGGATCTGGAATCACATGTAGGTCAGACCAGGTAAGGACAGCAGATTTCCTTCCCTAACCAGATGGGGTTTTACAACAATTGACAATGGTTTCATGGTCATCATTAGTTCCAGACTTTTTTTAAAATTCAATTTTCACCATCTGCCATGATGGGATTCAATCAGAGATCATAGAATCCCTACAATGCAGAAGGACGCCATTCAGCCCATTAAGCCAGCACTGACAACAATCCTATCTAGGCACTATCCCCATAACCCCACATATTTACCCTGCTAGTCCCTCTGACACTAAGGGGCAAATTAGCATGGCCAATCAACCTATCCTGCACATCTTTGGACAGTGGGAGGAAATCACAGCACCCGAAGGAAACCCACACAGACGCGGGGAGAACGTGCAAACCCCCACAGTCACACAAGACTGGAATCAAACCTGGGTCCCTAGCGCTGTGAGGCAGCAGTGCTAACCACCATTCATACCTTCATCTGCATGAAAGGCTATTCCACCAAAGGTGCAGTGAAGAAATGGAGAAATTCCAGGGAACTTCACTTTCTTTGGGTATCAGTACTCACTAAATGTGTGTAAGGTATTGCCAAGCAAGCAATGTTTAATAAATGGAATCCAAAGAGGAAGTGGCACTTTCACAAGGCATGTCAGTAATTTCTTTTTAATTTGTTTACGGGATGTGGGTGTTACCGGCCAGCATTTATTGATTATCTATAATTGCCCTTGATGAGGCAGTGGTAAGCTGCAGTCTCTGTAGTGTAGCTACACCCTCAGTGCTGTTAAGAAGTTAGCTCCTGGATTTTGACCAAGCAACAGTGAAGGAATGGTGATAAGTTACCAAGTCAGAATGGTGTGTGGCTGGGAGGGGGAATTGCAAGTAGCGGTGTTCCCATTGATCTGCTGCCCTTGTCCTTCTGGGTGGTAGCAGTTGCAAGTTTGGAAGGTGCTGTTGAAGGAACCTTATGAGTTGCTTTCACAGTGGCGCAGTGGTTTGCACTGCTGCCTTACAGCGTCAGGGATCCAGATTCAATTTCCAGCTTGGGTCACTGTCTGCATGGAGTCTGCATGTTCTCCCCATGTCTGCGTGAGTTTCCTCTAGGTGCTCTGGTTTCCTCTCACAGTCCGAAAGACGTGCTGGTTAGATGCATTGGCCATGGTAAATTCTCTATCAGTGTACCCGAACAGGTGCCGGAGTGTGACATGTACAGGATTTTCACAGTAACTTCATTGCAGTGTTAATGTAAGCCTACTTGTGACACTAATAAATAAACTTAAACTTATATGCGTGTTGTGAATGGTACACACTGGTGCCACTGTGCATCGATGGTGGAGGGAGTGAATGATTAAGATGGTGGATTGGGTGCCAAAAATATAATATGCCAGGCATATTAGTAAAATCAAAGTTTTCATTTAAAGCATCATAACTGTGAAGTTTTTTTTCTCCAACCGAGATTAATCATCATCTTTGGCCAGATGGCATTCTCTGAAGCAGGCTGCTATAGTATAGTTAAGCTCAGGCTGACTCTCTTCTTCCATGTGTAGACATCTTGTCTCTACTGCATGTCTACCTACCAAGTCACACCTCAGCTCAGGAACTCTGCATGTGAGAGATCATTAGCACAGATCCAGAACCTAACATTCAGAACTGTAACAGAAAGGAGGCTCCAGTGTGATGTATGTACTACATGGCATCACTCCCACTCCACTATGTGTGTTTTTCCCACTCCCATATGTACAGGAAAATCATCCAGGAAGGAAATACAGAGAAAATGGTGTAAATAAATACCACCTGTCATTCGGGAACACTTGCTCTGTTTCCTCACTCATCATCTCCTCAACGGAACTAATATTGCACTGGTATCTCCTGAAATGGGTATGATTATGTTGCAACACACACCCAGCCTCCTCTCGAGTTTCTCTTGAAGGCAGCATTGACATGCTGTCCCCTCCGTACAGTACAATTTTGCACTCCATACCATTTTGAGGGAGTGGCGCTTCATATGCCACCATCTCTATTATGTACTCTTAGGTTTCTCTGTAGCATTTACATCGGCCACACCATTCACACTGCTGTTTTTATATCATCCACTCAATGGCACAGTTGATGCCATCGCTCTCAGTAATAGAGTGATGTTGCAATATCATAGTTGGTTAAATAGAAAACAAATGTGGCTCTGTCCAGCTTAATACAGCTGCAGATGCAATTCAGCTAAAGATTGTGGTGTGCTAAAGAAGTGTGCTGTGATATAAACAGGAGTGAGGATGAATAAGCTGCGTAAAATCACTGTAGGCTTAAACAGCTTGCGACAAGTAAACAAGCTCAGATATCAGCAGCTAGGTCTCGTTTATAAACAGAGGGACGAGAGCTCACAGAAGTTAAACAGATGCAAGGCTATAAGGTCCTTATCTTTGCTCTTTCTCTGGATCAGACAGATGTCATTGATGTCATCTCTCTTCTCAAGATTTCAGGATCAGTGCAGGAACATGGATCCAGCTTTTAAAATTGGCTTAAGGAACTGTACAAGTTGAAGGTCAGCAGCAAGATGGGAAATCAGGAGACATTATTTAAAGTTATCATTTTCAGCTACACGGCTTTGTCATTATTTATCATTGAGATTGAACCAATTATACAAATTCTGCTGTTCAACAGAAAATATATTCATGTGCCTTCCTGTGACCTGAAGAAGTGGCACCATTTTGGATACCCATTAAACCTGAGGAAACTTGATTCATATTCCCTCAGCAGAACAGGCTTGAGGGGCTGAATGGCCTTCTCCAATTCCCATGTTCATATTTCGCTAACCTGTCGTTATTCTATATTCCTTAACATTTTGAGCCTTTAAAAATCTTTCGATCCCCATTTTCAAATTTCAATTGACCCAAAACCCACAGCCTTTTAGGCAAGAGAGTTCCAGATTTTTGCTACTTCTTGCTTGAAAAAGGACTTCTTGATTTCACTCCTGTTATGTTCAGATTTTAAAATGATGCTCTCGTGTTCACAATTCTCCCACCGAGGAAATAGTTTATCTGCACTTATCCTTTTCCAATCCCTTTATCGTTTTAAATACATCAATTAGATTATCCTTCAATCTTCTAAATTCAGGGGAATGAATACAAGACAAGTTTATGCAACTTGTCCTCAAAATTAACTCGTTAAGCTCTGGTACAAATCTGCGCTGTGTCCTTACTGAGATCAATAGATCTTTCCTAGCGTTCTATGTCAAGAAGTGAATGCAGTGTTCCAGATCAACATCCAATTAGTTTTTTTTAATTAACTACAAATACATGTGCACTAATTTTTAATGGCAATTAAACCCCTTCGCTTTTCCACAATTCCTAGTGTCTCGCTATTTAGAAAATGTTTCATTTGGCTTTCTTGGATCCAAAGTGGATGACCTCACACGTCCCCATATTGAACTACAAGCCCAGAGTGTTATTCACTCACTTTGCCTGTTTGTCTGTCCCCTTTGTAACTTGCTGCTCCCGTTCAGATCACCAACAATCTGTCCTGGTCCCTCCAAGCCAACACTATAATTTATTTATTTACTATTATTGTCACAACTAGGCTTACATTAACACTGCAATGAAGTTATTGTGAAAATCCCCTAGTTGCCACACTCTGGCGCCTGTTCAGGTACACTGAGGGAGAATTTAGCATGGCCAATGCAGCTAACCAGCACGTCGTTTGAACTGTGGGAAGAAACTGGAGCACCCAGAGGAAACCCACGCAGACAGGGGGAGAACATTCAGGCACCACACATAGTGACCCAAGCCCGGAATTGAATCCAGGTCCCTGGTGCTGTGAGGCAGCAGTTCTAACCACTGTGCTACTGTGCCACCCACCCACCAACATGTCTACTTTCTCAAAAGGCTAAGGAAATTCAGCATGTCCACTATGATTCTCACCAATTTTTACAGATGCATCAGAGAAAGCATCCTTTCCAGATGTATCACAGCTTGGTATGGCTTCTGCTCTGACCAAGACCACAAGAAACTACAAAGGGTTGTGAATGTAGCCCAGTCCATCACATAAATCAGCTTCCCATCCATGTATACTTCTCACTGCCTTGGGAAAGCAGCTAGCATAATCAAAGACCCCTGCACCCCGGACATACTCTCTTCCACCTTCTTCCGTCAGGAAAAAGATACAAAATTCTGAGATCACGTACTAACTGACTCAAGAACAGCTTCTTCCCTGCTGCCATCAGATCAGCTTAATACATTAAGCTGATCTCTTTCTGCACGCTAGCTATGACTGTAACACTATATTCTGCACTGTTTCCTTTCCTTCTTCCTACATACTCCATGAACGGTATGTCATGCCTGTATGGCGCGCAAGAAACAATACTTTCCACTGTATCCTATTACATGTGACATTAATAAATCAAATCAAAATGCTACGCGTCCAAACTGCGTGGTGCCTGCACACTCGGATATAGAAGCCCCTAGTCCTTCATCCAAGCCATGAAAGTTCATGGCAAAAATCTGGGTCCCCAATACAGCTGTCTGAGGAACACCATTGTCAAATCTCAACAATTAGAGAATATTTATTGTATCCTTACTAAATTTACAAACAATTAGCAGCACGATGGGACAGCGGTTAGCGCTGCTACTTCACAGCACCCGAGACCTGGGTTCAATTCTGGTCTCGGGTCACTGTCTGTGTGGAGTTTACACATTCTCCCCATGTCTGCGTGGGTTTCCTCCGGGTGCTCTGGTTTCCTCCCACAGTCCAAAGATGTGCAGGTTAGGTTGATTGGCCATGCTAAATTGCCCCTTGGTGTTAGGGGGACTAGCAGGGTAAATAGATGGGGTTAAGGGGATAGGGCCTGGGTGGGATTGTGATTGGTGCAGACTTGATGGGCCAAATGGCTTCCTTCTGCACTGTAGGGATTCTATGATTCTATGATATTACCAAGGGACAGCATGCAGATGAGAAAGGGGAGGGCCAGGGACAGATCCACTATAAATATTCATAAAACCATGAACTATGAACAAAGCTCACGTTATTTAGTAGGTGCCAAAGAGCAACATCATCTATAGGATAAGGCAGTATCCGTGCCCCAGTATCCCAGAATATCCCAGCTTTGGTTAACCTTGTTTGTAAATAAGAAACCGCTGCAAATTGCTGGAAATCTGAAACAATGAACACTTGGGGGGTTTAATTAATAGTCTTGAAGAGAACAATTGGAATTTCAGGTATGTGTGCTTTGTCAAGACAATTTAGAAGAGGCCTATATATGGCTAACATATCAATTATCTGCCCTTTCCATGGATGCTGATTGTACAGCTGTGTGTTTCCAGCTTTTTGTTTTAAATTATCTTGTTCTTCTGGACTCATGAAAAATTGCCAGACCAGTTGCTATCACTTCACCGGCATGTGCAACTGTACAAAACTCTGGTGCAGCCGCATTTGGAGTATTGCGTACAGTTCTGGTCACCGTATTATAGGAAAGATGTGGAAGTGTTGGAAAGGGTGCAGAGGAGATTTACCAGGATGTTGCCTGGTATGGTGGGAAAATCGTATGAGGAAAGGCTGAGGGGCTTGAGGTTGTTTTCGTTAGAGAGAAGGTTAAGAGGTGACTTAATAGAGGCATACAAGATGATCAGAGGATTAGATAGGGTGGATAGTGAGAGCCTTTTTCCTCGGATGGTGTTGGCTAGCACGAGGGGACATAGCTTTAAATTGAGGGGTGAGAGATATAGGACAGATGTTAGAGGTACGTTCTTTACTCAGAGAGTAGTAAGGGCGTGGAATGCCCTGCCTGCAGCAGTGGTGGACTCGTCAACGTTGAGAGCGTTCAAGTGGTTATTGGATAAACATATGGATGATATTGGAATAGTGTAGATTAGAGGGGCTTTAGATTGGTACCACTGGTCGGCGCAACATCGAGGGCCGAAGGGCCTGTACTGCGCTGTAATGTTCTATGTTCTCTGGCCCCTGGTCAGGAAGATGGAGCAGGTGTCAAAAATAGAGAAATTACTGCTTTGAGTGTATGAACCTGTGAACTGCCATTCGGCAGTACAGCATGTTGGAGCAGTTCTTTTTGAGGCTCTCTCCGTTCTTGCCATCCACCTCTTTTTCTTCTGGGTTGAGTTATCAAAGACAAGGGACTCCCTTCTTTCCCTGATGCTCTCCAAATAACATGTGTGATTGTATGCTCATGTTCGCCACTCTGCCAGAACTTGGACTATGTTTAGGTAACAATTGTTGCCAATTGCTTTTTTATTTTGCACCATTAATTGTGCATTACGGTGCCACAGTGTCTCAGTGTCAGGGTCTTGGGTTCGATTCCGGCCTTGGGTAACTCTGTGTACAGTTTACATGTTCCCCCCATGTCTATGTGGGTTTCTTCTTGGTGCTCCGTTTTCTCCCATAGTCCAAAGATGTGCAGGTTAGGTGGATTGACCATGCCAAATTGCTCTTATTGTCCAAAAATGTGTAGGTTAGCTGGATTAGCCATGGTAAGTGTGTGGGGTTACAGAGATAGGGCTGGGGTTTGGGCCTGGGTGGGATGCTCATTCAGAGAGTTGGTGCAGATTGAATGGGCTAAATTGCTTCCTTCTGCACTGTAGGGATTCTATGTAATTCTTTATGTTATGAAGTAGTGTCAACAGTGGCTCAGTTGGTAGCAATCTCATCCGTGTTAAACCAAAGCCCCAGATACTTGATTGGGTGAATGTAAAGGATCCCATGGCACTATTTTGAAGAAGGGAGGGGAAGTTTTTCCCCAGTCTCCTGGCCAATCAACATCACAAAGATAGATTAGCTAGTCATTATTACATTGCTAATTGTGGAGGTTTGCTGCCTGTAAATTGGCCATTCTTCCTGCACCTTCTTCATAGGCAGCCACCCGGGATCGAGGATGACTTGCTACCATTCCAGTTCAATGGGATTTGAGATGGCTGATAAGTGCAATGTGTGATCTACAGACTCTGCCACATGTAGGGCAGGTGGTATTTGAAGGGATGCGTAGGTAGGTTATTTGAAGGTATGTGTGCTCCATCCTCAGCTTTGTCTGCACATTCCCATCGGAATCTCTTAGTGCCTTCCCAAAAGAACCTTCTCTTTATCGGTCACAAGCCAGGGTCTCTTATGAGTCGGTCAATATGTTTGACTTCTTCAGGGATCCTTCGTGGACGTCCCAAAAACATTTCCACTGCCTTCCTGGAAGTCTCCCACTGCAATAAGATGGAGGAGTTGCTTTGGGAATCTGGTGTCAGGCACATAAATGACATGTCCCACTCAGTGGGATGGGATATGAATGATGAACACCCTGATGCTGGGCAATTCTGCTTGGCAGAGGGCATTGCCATTAGACCACCTTTCTTACCGCTGCATTTGGAGGATTTTCCAAAAGCACCGCATGTGATACCTCTCCAGTGCTTTGAGATGCCTACTGTAGATTGTCCAAATCTCTAAAGCATATAGGAATGTGGGGATCTCTGCTACCCAGTAGACCATGACTTTAGTCCTGTTTGGTGAGATCTCTCATACCTCAGGAAGCTCTTCTCGGTGAAGGCAGACACAAATGACAAAATTTACCATCGCCTCCAAAATGCCAGTGTAGCCAACTGGGGAAAAGAGTATTGCTGCATCACAACAGTGACGACACTTCAAAGGTACATCATTAGCTGTAAAGTGTTTTGAAGTCCCGTGGCTGTGAAAGGTTCAATATGAATGCAGGTCTTTCCTCCCAAAACCATGCAGTTGGCAAACGATGCCATGCAATGAAATGGTTTTAAGTAACTGATAGTCGTCCAAATCACAATGATACTTGCTGTAAAACATGGCAAGTTCAGACCGAAGGAATGCACCTGTCTTTAATACCCCAGATACTGATCAGTTCTTTAAAATACAGAACTTTTGCTGCAGTCCAGATTGCTTTGAAGCTCCATGAACGATTTTGATAGCATTTTCTCAGAGATAGCCTGTTCCTTTGAAGCTCTCGCATATGCAGTCGAGAGATTACACTATCAATAAATTCTTTTAGCTGCTGCTATCTTGTTTTTATAAATCATTAATCCACCCAGGAGAGGAGGACTTTTCAAGAGCTAACTAAATAACATTAAAGTACAATAAATTCTAACCTCTGGCACTTGAACATTTCCTCCTGCCCTAGTCGATTGCTTCACTCTCTTTTCCTGCAAAGCAGAGCTCAGCCTCCTAAACCATCATGTCAGCAGAAAGATTGTAAATAACGTTGCTGGTCACTGCTCTAAAATATATTAGCACCTCTCAAGTAACTCATTTTTTTATGGTTCTGACGCTATTTTAAAAAATCCATGCAAAAATGGCCTTACTGCATCATGTGTTTTGACATGGAGCCAACAAACTCTGAAGGCTCTGACGAAGGGTCATCTAGACTCGAAACATTGGCTCTATTCTCTCTCCACAGATGCTGTCAGACCTGCTGAGATTTTCCAGCATTTTTCTGTTTCCGTTTCAGATTCCAGCATCCGCAATATTTTGCATTTAAACTATGAATGCCCCAGGTTCAATTCCTGGTCTGTACCAGGTGAATAGTCATGATGTGGAGATGCCGGCATTGGACTGGGGTAAACACAGTAAGAGTTTTAACAACACCAGGTTAAAGTCCAACAGGTTTATTTGGTAGCAAATGCCATTAGCTTTCGGAGCACTGCTCCTTCGTCAGATGGAGTGGATATCTGCGCTCAAACAGGGCATACAGAGACACAAAATCAAGTTACAAAATACTGATTAGAATGCGAATCTCTACAGCCAACCAGGTCTTAAAGATACAGACAATGTGAGTGGAGGGAGCATTAAGCACAGGTTAAAGAGATGTGTATTGTCTCCAGACAGGACGGCCAGTCAGATTCTGCAAGACTGTTCTCTTCCTGTGGGGGAGCACTTCAGCGGTCACGGGCATTCAGCCTCTGATCTTCGGGTAAGCGTTCTCCAAGGTGGCCTTCACGACACACGACAGCGCAGAGTCGCTGAGCAGAAACTGATAGCCAAGTTCCGCACAAATGAGGACGGCCTAAACCGGGATGTTGGGTTTATGTCACACTATCAGTAACCCCCACAGCTTGCCTCCTGGACTTGCAGAATCTGACTGGCTGTCCTGTCTGGAGACAACACACATCTCTTTAACCTGTGCTTAATGCTCCCTCCACTCACATTGTCTGTATCTTTAAGACCTGGTTGGCTGTAGAGATGCGCATTCTAATCAGTATTCTGTAACTTGATTTGGTGTCTCTGTATGCCCTGTTTGAGAGCAGATATCCACTCCATCTGACGAAGGAGCAGCGCTCCGAAAACTAATGGCATTTGCTACCAAATAAACCTGTTGGATTTTAACCTGGTGTTGTTAAAACTCTTACCAGGTGAATAGGACAGAGAAGCAGGTACCAGAACTAGATTTAGGAACTTTCAAATGAAAGGGACAGGGAGAAAACTGCAATGGTTTAATTCCAAATGTGAATTGAGTGATGAGTGTGAGAGGTTTTTTTTAAAAGTTTATTTATTAGTATCACAAGTAGGCTTACATTAACATTACAATGAAGTTACTGGGAAAATCCCCTCGTCGCCACACTTCTGGCACCTCTTCGGGTACTGAGGGAGAGTTTAGGATGATCAAAGCACCTAACCAGCATGTCTTTCAGACTGTGGGAGGAAACCAGAGGAAACCCACACAGACACGGGGGAAACGTGCAGACTCCGCACAGTGACCCAAGCCGGGAATCGAACCCAGGTCCCTGGCACTGTGAGGCAGCAGTGCTAACCACTGTGCCACCATGCTGCCCTGTGTACGAGTGAATGAACACTAGGTAAGCGTGGGGTATTACTCCATTGTGATCGAATAGCCTACCTTGCTATTTAGTATCATGCATGAGAAATGGTTGCTGGGATGCTTTACGGACAGGTGACCAGCTCTGGTGGACTGTACCTTGGCAGGAATGAACTCCTTCAGGAAAGGAATGGAAAAGATTGGACTGGACAGAAAATGAATCATTTGTTTATGTAATGCATCTGAAGAAGTGTGAAGACTATTTTGAATATGTTTGCTGTAAACTATGGAGGGGAAGATTGCTGAAATGGTACCTCACAGAAATAGCTGAAGCAAGCAAATGGCTCTATTGTATATTTACCCTGATCACACAGAGAACTTTTCTCCTCATACAGGATACCTTTAAGTGTAGGTTTAGCACCAATTAATTAATTTATAATCATAGAAGGCCTGATCTTATTGTCAAGCACTTGCCAGGAGTGGGAACAATTTGATTTTCTCCTTAATGCAAGAGCACTAACACCAACTTGAACTTCCCTACTGGCACATCAACTGAGATCAACCAATTCACCACGGACCAAGAGATGAACATGATGCCTTTGCACATTTAAAGATTTAGCAGAAAAGATCAACTCTTCAGAACAGCAAGTAGACTTTTCAAAGTGTGTTTTGTTTTCTCCAGTTATCTAACCAAGACAGCAAACTGGAAATAACAATTGGTCCCAGCATGTCTGCTGGAGACAGGAAAGTCAGCCACGCCTCTCCCCCAAGAGCAATAGTGAGAAGTCTCACAACGCCAGGTTAAAGTCCAACAGTTTTAGTTGGAATCACAAGCTTTCAGAGCGCTGCTCTTTCATCCAGTGACTCACCTGATGAAGGAGCAGTGCTCCAAAAGCTCGTGCCCAATCCAGTCCAACACCGACACCTCCACCACAAGAGCAATAGCCAGTCAATCCTCTTGCAAATATGCTGTAATGTCCGAAGGGAATTATAAAATAGACAAGCTTCAATATCATTGGTTTAAGTTAGCATGAAGGAGAATTATCACAACCTCGCACCTTTGGCAAGGAAACTTGAACTTACTTTTAAAAATAAATGAGTAGTGTTTAATCAGAACATCAACATTTCATGGTGTTAAACACCAAAGTTCACATCACAGTGTTTGTGTTTACACCAATTCTTTATGAGGCCAATTCAAAACCAATCTTAGTGCAGTTCTCTCTCCCTCATATCTTTCTTCACTCCTCCCTCTCCTCTTAAAAGTACAATAGTCTCCACCTCAACTCTTTCTGACTCAAACATTCCCACAATGAATCATAGAATCCCCACAGTGCAGTAGGAGGTCATTCGAGCCTGCAGCTACAACAATCCCACCCAGGCCCTATCCCCACAACGACTGCTAATCTCCCTGACAGTAAGGGGCAATTGAGTATGGCCAATCAACCTCACCCACACATCTTTGGAGTGTGGGAGGAAACCGGAGGATGCAGAGGAAACCCACACAGGCACAGGGAGAACATGCAAACTCCACACAGACAGTGACCCAAGGCCGGAATTGAACCTGGGTCCTTAGCACTAAGAGACAGCAGTGCTAACCATTGTGCCATCGTGCCGCCCTAAAGCATCTAATGCTCCAGTAACTCTATAGAAATAAGTTTTTGCTCTTTCTTTGCTTTGTTAATTAAACTTATAAATGAATGACCCCGCAAAACTAACACCTTTTCCTAGCTCAAAATTTTTTTAAAAGACATTAAAATCATAGCGATTCGCCAGTATATCACAGGTGCAAAACTGTAACCATGAGGAGAGACTGGAGCACTGGAATCATTTCACCGGAATAGAGATTCATCTGAGGTTTTTAAAATGATGAATATATTTGCATAAAGGGAGATTCATGGCTAGCTTGGCCCAAAACATGAAGCAGGCGACAGTGTAAGGGTATTTTTGTCGGGAATTTTTAATCAAAAGAAAGGGCTACAAAAGAAGAGATACTGGAGAGGAGTCAATATATTTCCAAGTTGGAGCAAGTAGGGCCTCAGGGCTCCATTTAGTCCCAACACTGAGGTTTCAAAGCCTGCGGGAATATCCTGCCATTGTTACAGTGAAAATCTAGATTATGTCCTTAAAATCTTCGGAGTGGAGTTCAGACACTGACATTGTGATCAAGACAGTAAGAAGTCTCACAACACCAGGTTAAAGTCCAACAGGTTTATTTGGTAGCAAACGCCACTTGCTTTCGGAGCGCTGCTCCTTCGTCAAGTGAGTGGGAGATCTGTTCACAAACAGGGCATATAAAGACACAAACTCAATTTACAGAATAATGATGTGCCCTGTTTGTGAACAGATCTCCCACTCACCTGACGAAGGGACAGCGCTCCGAAAGCTAGTGGCATTTGCTACCAAATAAACCTGTTGGACTTTAACCTGGTGTTGTGAGACTTCTTATTGTGTTTACCCCAGTCCAACGCCGGCATCTCCACATTGTGATCAAGGAGCAGGAATGCTAACACTGACAAAGCCTGACATTTATCTATTCATAGTCAGTATTGAAGGAACTCTAAATTTAAGCAAGGGCATTGCTAAATAGGAAATAGCTTATCTGTTATAAATATACAATACAGTTTGAAATCAAAGGAAAATATGGCAGATGCTGGAAATCTGAAACAAAAACAGAAAATGCTGGATATCTCTGCAGGACTGGCAGCATCTGTGGAGAGAGAAACAGAGCTAACGTTTCAAGTCCGTATGACTCTTCCTCAGTGCATAAACATAGAGGTCACTTATCTGGTAAATGGGACAATTGGATAGATGGGGGTTGGCTACTTCCTTAAGAGTCAACAAATAGGCCTTAACCACAATTGAATTGAATTGATTTATTGTCACACTTTTTGGGATACAGTGAAAAATACTGTTTCATACCGTTCATAGAGTAGGGTATGCAATACATCTACAGGAGTAACTTTCAGATTTGGAAAGGGCAGGAAATTGGTGCTGGAGACCCTGTATCTATTGTATATTTCATTACAGCCCCTAACGGACTTACCTTTCCATTGGCTGCCCTCTAACCGAAGATGGAAGTTAACCCTAAATCTGTTTTTTATGATTTGAGAAGTAGCTAGTCATTTAAACATTCGCACACTGAGCTCGAATCCACTTCTGGAAATTTAGCTATAAATTATTATGTGAAAAGATTCAAGCCTATAGACGCAGTGCCGCATTGGGCTACCATGGCGCTATAGCTATAGCCATGGTATGTTAATGACTGTTAATTGCAAAGCAATTAGTGCTGAACTGACCTGCAGCAATTCCTGATAAATGATTTGCATAGGTGTTAGCTGTTTAATGCGGCTGATCATCAGCTTGACACCTCGCTTGGGTCAAAACGCACAGACTGGAAGCTCAGTTAGTTGTCTTTGAACTCTAATGTGAGTGACAGCTTTATTTGTTTACATCAACACTATTTCAATTCCCCTGTCCTTGGAACAAATGAAAAGATGTGAACTCAAGGAACCCATTTCTTCCAGTGGGAATAGGTCCCACAAGGTGCCTGAGATTTAAGGGTTGACTGACAGCTCCATATCCAGGCTGAGGTATTTCCTGGAGGCTTCTGCAAATTCATTGTTTCTGGCTGCGCAGTTTCACAACATGTGCGGAGGAGGCACATCAAGATACCATGGATCATATCAATCACTGCTTAAAAAGTTACACTAAGGAGGTTTCCAAACTACAGTATTTTATATTATTTTGCTGACTGTACAGTCTTAATTGGGCCATTCTATAGATTCTAGCCAAAACTGCAATCTGATAGAATATCTGGTTGCTAAAGTCTCAGAGACCATTATAGAGTTTGTCTCCACACCCCGCCCCCCCCAACCCCGTTCCACCCCCAGCAACCTAAGTACCTTAACAACGATTTCAGTTCAATATGAGGATTTGCCGGATTGTCGGAAAGAGGGAGAAGAAATTGCTCCCAAGAGTTGTCTTTTTAACCAGGCCTGGCCAAATCATCCGATCAGACACTCAACAAATTAGAAAAAAAAACAGCTGTCGCCTCTCTTCCCAGGTACTGTGTGTGTGTGAAGTGCGTGAAATATTGAGCCTGACAATCAGCTCCCTTTAGTATATTGCATTGTTACTTTTGGGGTAGGGTGATATGTGAGACTGAGAAATGCCTTTGCACCCATATCAAGAGGCATTGTTCCCTCCCTCAATACTTAGTGTGGACAGATATTTTTGCTGCAAAGAGTTTTGGAAAGGCTCAACCACATGTTATAAATACAACCTTTTAGAGATTGGTGCAATTTCTGTACTCATCCATAGCCGTTTATACTTAATAAACTGCATTCCTTACGAGGAACATCTAATCTTCAGTCTGACTCTATGATAGGTTTCCAGCACCAAGCTCAACATTAACTTGAGGCCTGGCGCAGAACCAGAGGGACCAGTACCCTTTCCATTTTTCTGTTGCCAAGTCTGACATGCCATCTCCCAATATTTCTACAGAAAGCCTAAGAAATTAGGGCTCAAATAACAAAATCCAGGAATGAATGCTATCACACATAGCATAACAGTTTCAATCTTATGCTAATATTCTATGGAAAGAATTTAGTCCTCCTTCTCTGACCCCCCCCCACCCCGCCAACTCCCAGTGAGTTAGGAAGCGGGATGTGGGGGAGCATGAAATTGCACGGAGCGAATTCCCTCCACGTTCCCGCCCATCTCAACCTGGTAACAATTTTATGCTGGAGTGGGCAGGGCCTTGGAGTGGAAGCCTGCACTTGAAGCTAATTGAGCCCCTCAGGTAGCCACTTAATTGCCAGTTCCTGACCAGCCTCAAGTTTTAGGCTGGGGGGAACCTCCATCAGAAGCCCCCTTCTGACTGGGAGCACCCTCCACTTCAGGCCGGGTTCCCAGTAAGTGGTGCCCATGTAGCTCCTTCCAGTACCTCTTCTGGCCACTGCAGTGCTGTACCCGGAGGAACTGGAGAGCTGCTGGCCAATCAGATTGGGGCATAATATGGCATTGGGGCTGCCGGAGATGGCGGGGATGTGTTCCCTCGCCATCCTGAACATTCAGGCCAAATGATTTTGTGGCTATGAGTCATTGTAGTTGGCCAGCAGTTGAGTAGTCCCAGCAGCACCAGTGGCAGTTGTGGCCAGGTCTGGGACTACAAGCAGTCCCCAGATTCTAAATCCTGGGGTCAACTGAGTTTTCACAGAGAAAGGCAGAATTTTCCCCTCCCACCCACCACGGGAATCATAGCCGGCGGGACATGAACATGCAAACGTCCATTGACCTTGGATAGGATTTTCTGGTCTTGGGGTGATCGTGGCCGGAAAATCCCTGCCAAAGTTTATGGATTGCACTCACAAAATAAGTCACTGTATTTATGCAGTTCTATATATATCTAATATGTTCAATATGCCTAACCAAATTAGAACTGTACTCATATCTTTAAAATCATGGCAATCCACATAATCTGTCATGATTTGGAAAGTAAGTAGTCTCACAACACCAGGTTAAAGTCCAACAGGTTTATTTGGTAGCATGAGCTTTCGGAGCATTGCCCCTTCATCAGGTGAAGGTTACAAACCTGTTGGTCTTTAACCTGGTGTTGTGAGACTACTTACCGTGCCCACCCCAGTCCAACGCCGGCAACTCCACATCATCCTTTTCAATCAATCCTTTTCAAACCTTGACAAATCTAACCCCATTTTGATTCTAATTTTCAATTGAAAAGAGTCTAACTAAAAAAAAGTGTTTTTCAAACTTTATTTTGTTTGGATAATAAAGCCTTGGTTCCAACCTGTCGCCTTATCATGGACAAGTGACTTGATGGCACATTTTGAGCAATTCACATCATGAAAAAGGAGACATGATGTGGGGAAAAGATTCTTCACCCAGAAGGTGCTGAGTCTGGAACAAACTTCCTGAGAGGTTGGGGGTGGAGGCAGATTTGATCGAAGCATTGAAGAGGAAATTGGATTGCTATCTGAAAAGTATATGCAAGGTTACGGGGATAAAATAGGAGGGTGGGACCAGGTAGATTGCTTTTCCAGGCTCAAAGGGCCGAATAACCTCCTCCTGCACTGTAAAGATTCTGCGTTTCTGTTCAGAAGCAACAGTAGGCATTTTCTTATGATGATAGTACCCTTTCATTGCCAAAGACTTCATCGATTTGAATGCTTCCCAACTAACAGAACTCACTAAATAATCATTTTCCATCCGAGTCCTCGCCTGAATTAACGTCCGTTTCCAAAACCAATTAATCCTTAAACTATTTTATGGCAAGCCCTAGCTTTTTACACGAACCCAACACGAATGCCAACTCCAGCTTAAACAGTAATTTTCATCACCCATTGTTATGATTTGTTGTGATTAATTGCATAAAAATGACATTCTCACAGCTAAAATCTGGCAATATAATTCTGTTTAGATCTGCCTGCATCCAAGCAAATTCTTTCAAATTAAGAGAATCCGGTTTTTTTTTAACTGCAGGGGAAGAAGCAATGTATAAGGTGAAGTAAAAAAAGTTTAAATATGCTAATTCTAACATTTGCCAATACAAACACCAACAACATCCACACAGTAAAATCTCTCCTTTGTAAATGAACAAAATGCAACCCAATCACTCCCATGAAAGATTCCGTGTGGGTTTTATTAGTTAAACCTCAAAAAAAAGTAAGTCTTATTAATAATCCTCAGATTTGTTCCACAAAATTTCATCTTCTTAAATATGTACAACATCCCTCTTAAGTCTGTGGTATGTTTGTTGCATAACTCTATAGAATTAAGAGATATACACCACCACAGCATACTGTGCATCTCATATCTAATAAGAACACCAATAAAATGAGATGCTAAATCGGAGAGCCTTGCATCAATCATTGTGACGCCATATCAAACCTGATTAATGTCGCCCACACTTTACTGCTTCTCTATATCCCAGCAGCTCTGACTAATAGCTTAGCCATGTATTCACATTCCTGCAAATGACTTTCAATCCTCACCTCTGTCCCAAGCAAACTACTCACCCAACAAACTTTGCAAATGAGAAAATCATTCTTTAACGTTACCCACCCCCGCATCAGAAAACATTCTCTGCAGGAATGTAATCTCCTTAGCACATAACATGATCCTCAGATGTCAGCTAACCCTCTCCAAACAAAACACGCATCACACCCTCCAATCTCTGTCCCATCTCACCATCATTGTCCTCTGAGATGGCCTAGCAAGACACTCAGTTGTACCAAACCACCACAGAAAAGTGGAAAAGGAATAAAAACAGATGGACCTCCCAGTATCGACCTAGGCAATGGAAACAATGATGTCACACCTATCCCTGAAGGTGGCAGGCCAGGTAGATAAGCTGGTTAAGAGCGCTCATGCTTTTATTAGCTGAGGCATAGAATACAAGATGTGGAGATGCTGGTGTTGGACTGGGGTAAGCACAGTAAGAAGTCTCACAACACCAGGTTAAAGTCCAACAGGTTTATTTGGTAGCACGAGCCACAAGCCTTTGGAGCGCTGCTCCTTCATCAGGTGACTGATGAAGGAGCAGCACTCCGAAAGCTTGTGGCTCGTGCTACCAAATAAACCTGTTGGACTTTAACCTGATGTTGTGAGACTTCTTACATAGAATACAAGAGCAGGGAGTTCATGCTGGAAGTGCATAAAATGCTGGTTAGGTCACAACTGGAGCATTGCATGCAGTTCTGGTCACCACATTATAGAAAGGATGTGGTTGCAGTGGAGAGAGTACAGAGGAGATTTACCAGGATACTGCCTGGGCTGGAGGGTCTGAACTATGAGGAAAGATTGGATAGGCTGAGGCTGTTTTCCTTGGAGCAGCAAAGGATGAGAGGGGACCTGAGAGAGGTGTGTAAGATTATGAAGGGCATAGATAGGGTGGATAGGAAGGCACTTTATCCATTAGTAGAGGGGTCAAAAACCAGGAGGTATAATTTTAAGGTAAGAGGTAGGAGGCTAAGAAGGGAGTTGAGGAGAACATTTTCACTGGTGGCAGTCTAGAACTCACTGCCGGAAAGGGTGGTTGAGTCAGAAACTCTCGTAACATTTAACAAGTATTTAGATACTCACTTGCTCTGCCATAACCTCCAGGGCTAAGGGACAAATGCTGGAAATGGGATTCGGGGAGTCAGATCTTTGTTGACCGGTATGGACACGATAGGCCGAAAAACCTCCTTCTGTGCTGTAAACGTCAAAGAATCTATTAATCAATCCTACAAAGTCGTAGAATCTTAGAATAGAACCACAGAATCATGGGATGATCACAGCTCAGGAGGCCATTTGGATCGTTTGTCTGGCCCGCTGAACAGTCAATTCACCAAGTACCACTCCCCTGCCTTTCCCCAGGAGCCCTGCATTTTCTCTTTCTCAGATAATGATCCAATTCCCTTTTAAAAAGCCTTAATTGACCGTGACCCTGCCGACATTCTCAGGCAGTGATTCCAGATCCCAACCATTCGCTGTGTAAAAAAAGATTTTCTCCATGCTAATCTTGCCAATTACCTTAAGTCTGTGGCCTCAATTCTTCCAATGGGAAAAGTTCTCCTTATCTGTTCTGTCCAGGTCTCATGATTTTGAATACTTCTATCAAATCTCCTCTAAACCTTCTCTTCTCCAAGAACAGTTCTAACTTCTCCAATCTTTCAAAGTAACTGAAGTTCCTCATCTCTGGAAACCTTTTTGTGAACCTTTCCTGCACTTTCTCTAATGCTTTCACGTCCTTTCTAAAATGTAGTGGCCAGAACTCCAGCTGAGGCCAAACCAGTATTTTATAAAGTGTCACTCTCGCAGTTGTGTCCACAGATTTCTGGCAAATTAACACTTCCAATTTTCAAAACATCGTGGAGAATGGACAATTTGTGTTGAAAAAAGATAGAGTTCACAGAAGAATCATAGAAACCCTACAGTGCAGAAGGAGGCCATTCGGCCCATCGAGTCTGCACCGACCACAATCCCACCCAGGCCCTACCCCCACATATTTACCCGCTAATCCCTCTAACCTACGCATCTTAGGAGCAATTTTTTTTTTTAACCTGGCCAATCAACCTAACCCACACATCTTTTGGACTGTGGGAGGAAACCGGAGCACCCGGAGGAAACCCACGCAGACACGAGGAGAATGTGCAAACTCCACACAAACAGTGACCCGAGCCGGGAATTGAACCCGGGATCCTGGAGCTGTGAAGCAGCAGTGCTAACCACTGTGCTACCGTGCCGCCCATAAATGGTGACCTCCCATCTTGTCTGTCAATATACTTGAATCTGCACAAGGCTGGAAGTTAGCCCGCTAGTATGGTAAGGACATAAAAATGCAAATACCTTGTGGGGCATTCCATTGAGAAAATATTAAAATGCAATAGGTCTTTCCTGTGAATTTCAAGATCTGCTGTTGTGCAAAAAATACCTGCCAAAATAAACAAAATAACAATAAAGAATATTATCAAACTAAACTAGAAAGAGTGCAGAAAAGATTTCCTGGGATGTTACCGGGACTTGATGGTTTGAGTTATAAGGAGAGGCTGGGTAGACTGGGACTTATTCCCTGGAGCATAGGAGGCTTAGGGGTGATCTTATCAAGGTCGGGAAAATAACGAGCGGCATAGATCAGCTAGATAGTCAACATCTTTTCCAAAAGCTAGGGAAGCCTAAAACTAGAGGGCATAGGTTTAAAGCGAGAGGGGAGAGATACAAAAGGGTCCAGAGGGGCAATCTTTTCACACGGAAGGTGATGAGTGTCTGAATTGAGCTGCCAGAAGTAGTAGTAGAGGCGGGTACAATTTTGTCTTTTAAAAGCATTTAGACAGTTATATGGGTAAGATGGGTATAGAGGGATATGGGCCAAACATGGGCAATTGGGTCTAACTTAATGGGAAAAACTGGGCGGCATGGACAAGTTGGGCCGAAGGGCCTGTTTCCATGCTGTAAACCTCTATGACTCTATGATTCTAAAACTAGTGCACAATGGCCCCACAGACTCCTTGGCAGCAGGATGGAATTCCACAGAATGAGTGTGAGGAACCCATTCCATCACAAGGTGATGCAAATGGCCAAAACATAAACTCTATTATGTGTCAATGTTCAAGTTGTTAGTTTGTTCTTGAGAGTCACAGTACTCAAGGGTTAAAACATTACTTTTAAAAGCAACACATCTAACTGCAGTTAGTTGACAGTTAGAAATAGGGAGAACCACCCGACCATCTCTCCCCTGTCTCTAACAACAGGTTCAATATAACTTTCCTCTTTTTGTATCCCATGCTCCAATCGATAAAGCCCAAGATGCCATATGCTTTCTTAACCGAGCTTTCTACCGCCCTGTCTGCTCCAATGATTTATGCACATATAGAGCTAAATTGCCCCTTAGGGCCCGATTTTACCATTTTCATTCTAAGTGCTGAATCTGGGCATGATTCAGATCTGATTTGTAAACCTGTTCTCAAACGTCCACAGCGCACTCAGCCTGAAAAAAAAGTCGCAAGTCTGAATTGCGCTGTGGAGGAGGCTTATCGTGCCTAAAACACTGCTGCTCCGATCAGAGCCTTCAACTGTGCACGCGCAGTGAGAAAAAAATTTGAAAAATGTTCCCACCACATTGCTCCCGGGCCGCAAAAAGCGGATAAAGCGGCCCGAGAGCAATGGCCCCCACAGACATTGCCCCACCCCCACAACATAACGGTCCCCGGTATCCATCCACTCCCCGGCTACCCAGACCAATCACGACCCCCTGCCCCCCTTCACCCACACTGATTGCCCACAGAGTGGCAGCGGACCCCCCTACCCTCACCACCCCCCACCTCCCCCCCCCCCCCCCCCCCACCACAGAACAATCTGGCCTCCCTCCCTCCTCCTCCCCCCCCCCAACCAGAGAACCATCTGGCCCGCCTCCCCCACCCCCCACCAGAGAACGATCTGGCCCTCCTCCGCCTCCCCCCACACCAGAGAACGATCTGGCCTCCCTCCTTCTCCTTCTCCCTCTTCCCCTCCCTGACCAGAGAATAATCTGGCCTCTTTCCTCCTCCCCCCCACACCCCCCCCTCCACTCCCCCCACCCCACCACCCCCCCCCCCTCCCCGCCACAGAGCGATCAGACCTGTCAATTTAAATGCAAATGGATTTAAATTGACGTCACGCCCATTTTGTGCCTTGGTAAAGGGGGAATCGGCATGGACACGGGCACAGATCGTGCTATTCGCCTCAAGCCCGACTTTATCAAGTTTTCGCGCAATGGTAAAATCAGGTCCTTAGTGTCAGGGGATGGGCAGGGTAAATACGTGGAGTTATGGTGATGGGGCCTGAGAGGGATTGCTGTCGGTGCAGGCTCGATGGGCTAAATGGCTTCCTTCTGCACTGTAGGTGATTCTCTTATATGATTCTATGAATGACATCTTAAAGTTGTCAGGGGAAAAAAAGGTAGCTTTAAGGGATTTATATTTGTATTGATGAACATTAGAAATAAGGTAAAGTTTTAAGTCTGTTTAATTTAGGACAAGATTCTTTGGCCTCTCCTCAGTGTTTTTCTCAGCAGCAGGAGCTGGCACACCATTAGCTAGTGGCAGGACCCTCTGGTCCCAGGATCCTCTGGTCCCATTGAATCCACGGCGGGCCGCCAGGAAGCTCACGGCAGAACGTGTTCTGCCAACAGGACCGGAGAATTCCATCGGCATGAACAGCCGGAGAATTCTGGCTTTAATGTTCCTATGCCTGGAAGGGTAAAACCTATAGTTAGATTCATGTTGAACAAAGGTGTTTGTATGTGTGTGGGGGTTGGTTAAGTTCCAACTGTGTTTCTGTTATGCTTAGAGAGGGCTATGGCTTGAAGAATAAATAGGCCAGCAGAGGTATGTGCGAGTTGCTTAGCAACTGGAGACCCTTGTAAGGTTAAAAAAAAGCTTTTAAGTATTAGTTTAAACTGTATATATTGCAATTGGAGACAGAACATTGAGGAGTGAACATTTCACAACTTTGCCAGAGGAAGGACTGGACAGGAGGGGAGCTACAAAGTGAAAGGTTTGCTTGAGGACCAGTTATTGAGCAGATAACTGGGGAATTGGTACACAAAGAGCCTTTAAGATGACTGAAATTAAGCAAACAGAGACCAAAGTATTGTTCAGAAGAGTTCAAAGAAGAGTAAACAAAGTGTTCTGAGTCCAAGAGACAACTGCAGTGACTGGAAAATCCTAAAAGGGAGTTGAAAAACTTGGACTGGATTCACTGTTAAATGTGGAGTGGAAGCTTTGTTTAAAAGAATCATTTGTAAAACCTGGGCGGCATTTCAGAATGCAAAGCACTCAGGGAAAGCATTATTATGAGAGACGATTTTAAAGTGTACTTTGGGAGTGGAGTTTGGAAACTCATGCAATAATCATCTGGGGGATTCTGAGGAGAAAACAACAGACATTAACTTGGATTCAGAGTGGAGTGTGTGTATTGGACCATCGCCAATCTGTGTGCCTATAGGAACTTTGGGTGGGATTTTATGGCCTCGCTTAGGGAGACTGGAAATTCCCACCCGAGGTCAACAGAGATTTCTGTTGTCGGATCCTTGGCTGCTCCAGTTCCATGGCGGATGAGGTGATAACGTTCCAGCCTTTGTGTCAAAGCGACCATTGTAGTTAAAGATGTATTTTGTAATCCATGTTAATCTTAAAATCTGAGTGTATTTGTTAAGATAAGGATTGAGTAAAGGGGTATTGTATAACAATCCAAACTTTTGTGTTTAATAAATATTTTTTCCTTGTTGTTAAAACTAATTAGTGGACCTGTAACTCTGCTCCTCCATGTTTGATTAAAAAAAAGTAAAAAGGTACGGGGTGGAATTCTCCCAAAAAAATTTTAAGCGTCGAATTCGCGTAAAAACTGGAGTAATTCACACTGTTTTTTTCAGTGGGAGTTGAGAGAAAAATCTTCCACACTCTGTGCACTGCAGAGGCCACCAGCGTGAATATCATTACATTTCAGGGGACTGGGCCTATTCCTGTTGGAGAGGCTGAACTCAGCGCGCTGAGCGGGCTACTGCGCATACGCCAATCTGTCAGTGCCGAGATCAGCACATGCACAGTGGCCCCGCACTGATGGCCTCCTGATTGCTGGTCACTTCGATCGCTGGCCAGCCTGTGACCACCACAACGCTGGCTCTCTGCCCTCCCACAGCCCAATCGCTGACACCCGACCATTCCCGGGCCAGTTCCGAACCCCCCTCCCAGCCCGCCCCGATCTCCAGCTCCCCAAATCCCCCCTGACAGTTAGCCCACCCCGCAATCCTGACCCCCCCCTCACACTGCCAACATCCCAGCAGGCTGACACCCTTCCCCCCCCCCTCCCCCCCGCTAGCTGACCCACCCGCCCCCCCCCCAGCTTGCCCCGATCACTAGCCTCCCTCCTTTCCCCACCAATCCTGTGCAGAGTGGCAGCGGGACACCCCATCCCCATCCCCACCCCACCAATCATCCCCTAGGCTCTGACCCCATTCAGGCCCCACCCCCAGGCCCCATCCCCATATACCCCGCCCCCTTGGCACTACCCCATACCTGATAAACAGTGCCAAAGTGCCCGGGCATTGGCACTTTGCCTCTTGGGCAGTACAATGGGTCCAGGCTGGCACTGCTGAGGTGCCAATGCATAGGGGGCACCACCCCCCCCCCCCCCGCCCCCCCCACCGCCCGACCTCCTGGGGGGCCTCGATTGCCCCTCTTCACTCCAGCGGTATGGGGCCACTACCGTAACCCCCACTGGAGTGAAACACTCTGGCAAGGTGGGAGATGCTAGCAGGCCCGGACTCGCTAATAGCATTTAAAATTAGATTAAATGCGATTTAAATACTTACCCTGTCTCCCCGCCGATTTCTGGCGCAGAGCAGACGCCGCAGGAAATCCGACGCTGGGAGACACGATGTGTCCAGTTGTGCATGGTGATGGACTCCATAAATTTCCCCCGTCCATAATGATGGGGGGGCCCAGCACATTGCGCAAAAGACAAGGCTGAAGCATTTGCCGACATCTTCAGTCAGAAGAGCCTCGTTCTCTGCCTCCTCCTGAGGCCCCCAGCATCATGGGTGCTAATCTTCAGCTAATTCAATTCACTCCACGTGAAATCAAGAAATGGCTGAAGACCCTGGATACTGCAAAAGCCCAGACAATATTCTGAAAGATGTGTTCTAGAACTAGCCACGTAAAAAGGCAAGCTGTTCCAGTAAAACTACAAAACCAGTATCTACTTGGCAATGTGGAAAATCATAGAATCCCCCTACAGTGCAGAAGGAGGCCATTCAGCCCATCAAGTCTGCACTGACTACAATCCTACACAGGCCCTATCCCCATAACCCCACATATTTACCTGCCAATCCCCTTGACACTAGAGTCAATTTAGCATGGCCAATCAACCTAACCTGCACACCTTTGGGATTTGCCCAGCTCTGTCCAGTACACAAAAAAATAGGGAAAATCCAACTCTGAAAACTACTACCCCATTAGTCTACTCACAATCATCAGCAGTGTGATGGAAGGTGTTATTGATAGCACTATCAAGCAGCAATTACACTGCAATAAACAGTTCGTTGATGCTAAGTTTGGGTTCTCTCAGGGCCACTCAGCTTTTGACCATATTACAGCTTTGGTCCAGGCATGGACAAAAGAGCTGAAATTAAACAGTGAGCTGAGAGTCACTGCCCTTGACATCAAGGCAGCATTTGACCAAGTGTGGCATCAAAGGGCCCAAAGGAAAATTGAACTCATTGGAAATCAGGGGAAAAATTTCCCATTGGTTGGAGTCATACTTGGCCCAAACTTTATGGTTGTTGGAGGTCAATCCTCTCAGTCCCAGGAGATTGTTGCAGGAGTTCCTCAGGGTAGTGTCTTAGGCCCAACCATCTTCAACTGCTTCATTAATGACCTTCCCTCCATCGCAAGGTCAGAAGTGGGGATGTTCAGTAATGAGTGCAAAATGTTGAGCACCTTTGCAACTCCTCAAATACCAAAGCCGTCTGCATTCATATGCATCAAGACTTGAAAAACATTCAGGTTTGGGCTGATAATAGCAAGTAACATTCAAGTATATACGGACATTCAAATGAGAGCAAGAAGCAAGCCATTTGACCACTCAAGCCTCCTCTGCCATTCAATAAGACCATGGCTGATCTCTCTGTGTTGAGTTCCACATTCCCCATCTACCCTGGATAACCTTTGATTGCCTTGTCTAACAAGAATCTATCTACCTCCTCCTTTAAAATATTCAGTGACCCTGCTTCCACTGCCTTCTGAGGCAGAGATTCCAAAGTTGCACAATCCTCTGAAAGAAATAATTTCTCCTCGTCTCTGACTGAGAAGGGTGACCCCTAATTTTAAAACAGTGCTCTGGTTCTGGACTCACCCTCAAGAGGAAACGTCCTTTCAACGTCCACTTTGTCAATGCCGTTAGGATCTTAGATACTACAATCAAGTCAACCCTCACTCTTCTAAACTCCAGTGGAAACAAGCCCAGCCTTTCCAACCAATACTCATAAGACAGCCCACTTATTCGAGATATCAATCTAGTAAACATCTTCTGAACCATCTCCAACCATCTCTTACATTCTTTCTTAAATAAGGAGATTATAACTACACACAGTTTGAGTTGTGGTCTCATCCAATGCTCTGTATAATTGTAGTATGATGTGGAGATGCTGGCGTTGGACTGGGGTAAACACAGTAAGGAGTCTAACAACACCAGGTTAAAGTCCAACAGGTTTATTTGGTAGCAAATGCTCCGAAAGCTAGTGGCGTTTGCTACCAAATAAACCTGTTGGACTTTAACCTGGTGTTGTTAGACTCCTTACTAATTGTAGTACAACATCTTTACCTTTGTGTTCAATTCCCCTTTCATTCTATTAGCTTTCTTGATTATGTGCTGCACCTGCATATTAACTTTTTGTGACGCATGCACAAGAACATCTAAATCCCTCTGCACCTCGGCACTCTGCAATCATTCTCCATTTTAAGGAATACTCCGCTTTTTTATTCTTCCTGCCAAAGTGAACAACTTCACACTTTCCCACATTATACTCCATCTGCCAGATTTTTGCCCACCCACTCAACCTATCTATATCCATCTGCAATCTCCGCCCGTCTTCGTCACAACATACATTTCTACATCTCTTTGTGTCTTCCACAAATTTAGCTACCATGCCTTTGCTCCCCTCATTTAGGTCATTGATGTAAATTGTAAACAATTCCCTCAGCACAGACCCCTGTGGGACTCCACTCATCACATCCTAACAATCAATTATAGGGGTAGACGAAGGCCTAGTGGTATTATCATTCAACTAAGAATCCAGAAACTCTGCTAATGTTCTGAGGACCCGGGTTCGAATCCCGCCACCGAAGATAGTGGAATTTGAATTCAATAAAAATACCTGGAATTAAGAATCCACTGATGACCATGAAACCATTGTCGATTGTCAGAAAAACCCGTCTGGTTCACGAATGTCCTTTAGGGAAGGAAATCTGCCATCCTTACCTGGTCTGGATTACATGTGGTTGATTCTCAAGTGCCCTCTAAAATGGCCTAGCAGTCCACTCAGTAAGGGCAACTAGGGCTGGGCAATAAATGCTGGCCAGCCAGCGACGCCCATGTCCCATGAATGAATAAAAAAAGACAAAGACCCATTGGTGACTTCTACTAGCCAGCCAATCTTCAATCCAGGCTGACATGTTATGCCCTGCACCACGAACTTTTATACTTTGCAATAACCTTTCATGACCCTCGCTTAGAAAGACAAGGGAAGCAGAAGCATATGAAATTCTGCAAGTTTCCCTCCAGTACCCCCACCATCCTGATTTGGAACTATATCACCATTCGTTCACTGTCAATCAGTCAAAATCCTGGAATTCCCTTCCTAATAGTGCTGTGGGTGCACATATATCACATGGATAGTGACAGTTCAAGAAGACAGCTCAATACCACCTTCTGAACGGCAATCAGGAAAGATGACAAACACTGGCCTTGCCTGCAATGCCTTCATCCCATGAAAGAACAAAAACAAAATGCCACCCACACAAAAGTCCACCCTTTACAACATATATTATTTAACATTATTATGCTATTATTAATTTTAAAAGTGCATTAGGCTTGGAGAGAAATTCAGGATTAAAATTCTGGTCATTCACAATTTGCAGACAGAGGCCACATAAAAAAATCATGACAAAATGGAAAGTAGGATAAAGAGGCAAGCAACAAAAAGAAGGAATTATCGAAAAAAATATGCGGTGTTTTCAACATTTACATTTTTGTCAATGATCAAAAAGGCATGATGAGGAATCAGATACCGGGTCAGTGTGTTTGCAAAAGTTAAAGTAACAATAATTAATAGATGAGATTTATGGGATTTCTTCAGCAGCTGAGTGAAGGGAGCATATCTGCTCCAAGGCATCTGTCAGTTCCACTCTCACTCTGGCTGTTGAGAGAATCACAAAGGTATGTAAGAGCAGGTCAGAGAGGCTAGCCTTTTATTTTCTCGCCATGGGGAAAGACTTGTCTCCCACTTACTGTCTTCGTTGGCATACCTGAGGTTATATGGAACCAGCCTCTTCATTTAGCAAGCTGGCAAGTAAGCACTAGGAAACATCATGTCACTATAGGTTGCCAATGTGTTTTATTTTGCAAAAATAGTTTTCACTGATATAATTGAGCACTGTAGGTCAAATCTCTGCCTCGGAGCCAGAAGCTCAGGGTTCAAGTCCCACCCCAGGACTTGTTGGTCATGGAAGGAATTTTCATGACGTGGTGTTACAGGTTGATAATGGCCTGCTATTCTTTTCAACACTTCCCCACTGTTCCCCAAAGCATAAAAGAAGATACAAAACAAACACTGGGCATCATAGACCAGCCTTATAATTTTGTTACAATTATTGTATTCCGCATAGGCTTAGAAAGAATGCCATTCAGCCCATCAAGCATGTTGATCATAGAATCCAATAGTGCAGAAGGCGGCCATTTGGCCCATTGAGTCTGTACTGACTCTCTGTTAGAGCTCTCTGTTAGAGCATCTTACCCAGGCTCTATCCCCGTAACCCCATATATTTACCCTGCTAATCCCCCTGACATCTTGGGATGTTAAGGGGCAATTTAGCATGACAAATCCATTTAACTTGCACATCTTTGGAGTGTGGGGGGAAATCGGAGCACCCGGAGGAAACCCACGTAGACAAAGGGAAAATGTGCAAAATCCGTACAGTCCTCCAAGGCCAGAATTGAACCTGGGTCCCTGGCACTGTGCGGCAGCAGTGCTAACCACTGTGCCCACCTTGTCCATGGCAAATGGTTATCTATATATTACAATTCCCCAACCTTGCTCAATATTACTTCCTATTTTGGACATCATACAAAACAGAGCAAGTGAAACATGCATCAATCTGCTCTCATTCTGAGAAGAACAACAAGAACATTCATTTGCAAAGACCCCGTTTTAAATATTTCAATTCATTTGCATCTCTGATGCTCTGAGGCAGTGCACATTCTTCATTCTCACAACTCCTTGTAAAAAGATTTTTTTCGTCCCCCATCTGGTTTTGAGCGTGCTGGATGCTGAAATAATTGACACGTTTGGGAGACTGTTTAAAAAATATGTAAACACAGCATTTTTGTGCCAAACAACCCAAAATTATTATTTTATTCAGTTTGACAAAGCCAGAAATGTATTTTCTGTGACACGATCACTATTAGTGAACAAAAATATTGACTTTAAACTAAACCCATATTTTTTCAAATACATTGTCACATGGAGGAGGCACAGTGGGAGTTGCTTCAATTGTTACTGGATGTTCCCCATTAGATTCTTGCCCTCTTAACAAGATTTTCAATAATATTTCCCAGTTAGCAATAATATATTGAAAATCAATGGGGGTTGGCTTAGCTCAGGTTGGCTAGATGACTGGTTAGTGAGGCAGAGTGATGCCAACAAGACGGGTACAGTTCCTGTAGCGGCTGAAGTTATTCATGAAGGCCCCGTCTTCTCAACCTCACCCCTCGCCTGAAGTGTGGTGATCCTACGGTTAAATCACCACTAGTCAGCTCTCCCACTCAAAGGGGAGAACAGCCTTTGGTCATCTGGGACTGTGGCAACTTTACCTTTCACAGGGTAGGCAGCGGCCAGTTAGCTCAGCTGGTAAGAGCTGGTGGTGCTAATAACGACACTGTCGGGGCTTCGATCCCCGTCTGGCCAGTGATCTTTCTCGATGGGTCGAATGGCCTTCTTCTGCACTGTAGGGTTTCTATATAAGAAATGTGCTCTCAATTTGTGATAGGGTCCAGGATTAAAAAAACAACAATCTCATATCATATTTTGTACATCAAAGTAGAAGGAATGGATATCGCAGCCCCAAACAAAGAAGGAAGGCAGGCTGCTGAGAAAATTACTAAACTTTTCATACCTCAATGATGGGGTCCATGCATAATAGTTCCCACTCTCCAAAGATCTGTTGACACTCATTTGCAAACCTCGCATGTGAAACGTAGCTATTTTCATAGATGTGTTGGACTCGTAAAAGAATGTATAATTGTTAGTGATATAATTTTGTCTCGAGATGAAAAATCAGCCATTCAAGACATACAATAGATCCCCATGTAGCGCATGACTGATGTTCATCATTTGGAACTCCTCTCAGGGAATGCATTTGATCAGCTGCTGCTCCAGGTGAAAAAGAAAATAAAAATTGATTAAATTGACTAATGCGCAGAATGACTCAACTTTGCATAACTGTTTGGACCTTCGGCTGGGAGAGGTTTGTGGAAAAACATGCTCTGTTAAGCGTCAGTTTAACAGAACAAGTGGGAATACAGAAAAGGCCCTGTCCAAATCCCTAAACACAAACAAATTTGACATGCATTGAAGTTTTAAAGTTTATCCATTAATGTCACAAGTAGGCTTACATTGACACTGCAATAGAGGTAATGTGAAAATCCCCGAGTCGCCATGCTTCAGCGCCTGTTCGGGTACACTGAGGGAGAATTTAGCATGGCCAATGCACTTAACCAGCACGTCTTTTGGACTGTGAGTGGAAACTGGAGCACCCGGAGGAAACTCACGCAGACACAGTGAGAACGCACAGATAGAGACCCAAGCCAGGAATCAAACCCGGGTCCCTGGCGCTGTGAGGCAGCAGTGCTAACCACTGTGCCGCCCCATTAAGTGCATAACCAAAGCTGATTCAGTTAATATGAGGCTAGAAGCAGGATGAGGTGAATTCTAGGACTGAGAAACATTTTGAAGTTGAATTTTGCTCATCAACTATTCCAATAACAGTAAGAAGTCTCACAACACCAGGTTAAAGTCCAACAGGTTTATTTGGAATCATGAGCTTTCGGAGTGCTGCTCCTTCATCAGGTGAGGTGACTGAATAAACTTGTTGGACTTTAACCTGGTATTGTGAAACTTCTTACTGCGCCCACTCCAGTCCAACGCCGGCATCCACATCATACTCCAATAACAGCCTCATAAATGATAACACCTGTCAGCTCAGCAAATGGTAGCACCCAAATACCTGTGAACTCACATAATGGGGGAATTTCAACAAGGGTGAGTGGGTGGGGGGATTAAAGCGGCAAAAATTTCAGGTGCAGTGGGAAGCTATCTCCAACCCACTTCCAGGAGGCAAGTGAGCATTTTATACATTATTGTGGCTGGATGCCTTGAATTTAATCTGCCTCCTCTGCAGGTATAATTGCCATCAGCTAGCAACTATGTAGCGAGTACAGCCTTAACAAGAAGGCAAGTGCCTTCACGGCACTCCTTGTTGATCCAAAGGAACTGGAGTCTTTCCTTTCAGTAATCCCCCCCCCCAACTATCAGACTCGCATCCACCAACGGGATCAGAGATTGTAACCCCATCCCTCGGGGTCAGGAATTAGGCCCACCTGGTTTTGCAGCCTCTTGCAGAGTGCTCGCATCTGACTGGAACCGGTCAAACAGGCTAACCTCTGGTCAGGGCATCTGCCAAACACCATAAGTAGTTAAAGCTCCACAGCATGTGGGGAAAACCTGACACGGGGGGTTTCCTGCATTTTACCAAATCTCCCTACCTGACAACCTGTGCATTGACAGGTAAAAATTACCCTTAATGCCACTCATGATTGAATTTTAACCGCAAAGGGCAACAATGTTGATTCACTTCTGACTAAATAAAACTAATCCTACAAATTGGCTTTTTCAGTTCATTGCTCATTTCAATGATTTGAATATGATCCACCATGGGAATGAGAGAAACCTCCTGACCTATTTCCTGCTGCTTGTGATTTTAAAACAAGATATTTTAAATTGTAAAGGGCTAATGTTGTGAAGTCTTGTTTCGATATCTGTACTGTTCCTCATTCTCTTTGAGAGATTTTTCTAGCAACAGGTCCATGGAGAATTGTTTAAATAATGGTTAAGGGAAAAAAAATGGGTAGCAAGGCAAAGTTCAAATGGAAATGAAATGTAAAGTTAACATTATGGCCTGAGTTTTACCAGCATCTCCCCAGGGGGGGGGACGAGTGGGTGCAGAGCTGGTAAATTGCATAGCCAGGAAAAAAGCTGGGACAGCTCCCTAACATAGTCCTGGAGGTTTCCCAGCAGTGGGCCACAAAGCGGAATGGCTGCCAACTCCACGTAAGCAGGCAGGCTATTGACATATTCAAGGCTCCTAGTCGGAGCCATTAAGTGGGTTCGGTGGCATTTCACCAGCTTGAGGGAGGCGGCCTCCCTCCAGCAACCTTGGGAGAACCATCAGACCAGGAATCTCCATGGCTCAAAGAAGGAGCCGCAAGTGGGAAAGGCAGCCCCAACAATCCTGCTGGATGAAATGCCCCTCTGACCGGTGGGACTTTCCCACCTCAGCCATCCAAAATGAATATTCCGGAGATCTCCTAGTTGCCTCAGCCAGGTCCACCTCTCCCAGTGAAGCTGCTGAAGCTTCAGAGCAACCGTTCCTCTGGTTTGTTTTTAAATCGGTACCTTTTGGTGCTTGAATTCTAATCAAAAAAGCCAATTTAAATTAAGTCCAATCGTAAGCCTCACGTGAGGGACAAACCAGATCCAAGCTGACACGGCAAGACATTGCACCCCATCTTGGGCTCGGTCAAACAAGACCCAAGCTGACTGGATGAGGAATTGTACACCATGCCAGGCTTGATCTGACCCTTCACCTCAGCCAAAAGGTCAAGGTGGTTTTGAAAAATTGCATCAGGTAAAGTTCGGTTTAATCTCATTGGCTACCCTGATCCTTTACTCTACCTGAGCTTAGACAAACCACGATCACAGGTGACAGCACCCCGACCCGCCAGTGCAATGGGCTAGCCTCGTCCCCTGCCTGGTCATGGTTTCATCCCTGCCAAGAAAGCCTGCCTGCTGTCTTTAATTGGATAGCTGGTCCAAAGGCAGAGAGTCGGTCCCACTAACAGCAAGAGAGAACCCAGGACCTCCATGAGGCCCCGACGTCAGGCTCCTGAAACCTGTGGTAAATTTAACTGCAGTATTTCACTGAATTAAAACGCACACAAAAAGAGAATGTTTTTGACAACAATCCCAATCTCAGGACAATTTGTCATAATTTTATTGATAATCCCATTTCGGAATTTAACTTCTCCAGAGTGGAAAACACAAATAACATGCCAAAAATTGATGACAGGAAGGCTATGGCAGGTGAGAACCTAGAAACTATTATCATGAAAGAGGTAGTGTTGGGCAAGTTAATGGGGCTAAAGGTAGACAAGTCTCCTGGGCCTGATAGAATGCATCCCAGGGTACTAAAAGAGATGGCGGGAGAAATAGCAAATGCACAAGTGGTATTTTACCAAAATTCGCTGGACTCTGGGGTGGTTCCCGCAGATTGGAAAATAGCAAATGTGATGCCACTGTTTAAAAAAGGTAGACAAAAGGCAGGTAACTATAGGCCAGTTAGCTTAACTTCTGTAGTAGGGAAAATGCTTGAATCTATCATCAAGGAAGAAATAGCGAGACATCTGGATATAAATTGTCCCATTGGTAAGACGCAGCATGGGTTCATGAAGGGAAGGTCATGTTTAACTAATTTGGTGGCATTCTTTGAGAACTTTACATGTGCAGTGGACAATGGGGAACCTGTGGATGTGGTGTATCTGGATTTCCAGAAGGCATTTGACAAGGTGCCGCACCAAAGACGGTGTTACGTGTAATGTATTCGCATGGATAGAGGATTAGTTAACTAACAGAAAGCAAAGAGTGGGGGTAAATGGGTGTTTTTCTGGTTGGCGATCAGTGACTAGTGGTGTGCCTCAGGGATCAGTGTTGGGACCGCAATTGTTTATAATTTACATAGATGATTTGGAGTTGGGGACCAAGTGTAGTGTGTCAAAATTCACAGATGACACTAAGATGGGTGGAAGAGCAAAGTGTGCAGAGGATGCTGAAAGTCTGCAAAGGGATATAGATAGGCTAAGTGAGTGGGCGAAGGTCTCGCAGATGGAGTACAATGTTGGTAAATGTGAGGTCATCCATTTTAGTAGGAATAACAGCAAAATGGACTATTATTTAAATGGTAAAAGATTGCAGCATGCTGTGCAGAGGGACCTGGGTGTCCTTGTGCAGGAATCTCAAGGAGTTGGTTTGCCGGTGCAGCAGGTAATTAAGAAGGCAAATGGAATTTTGTCCTTTATTGCTAGAGGGATGGAGTTTAAAAACAGCGAGGTTATGTCGCAGCTGTATAAGGTGCTGGTGAGGCCACGCCTGGAGTACTGTGTACAGTTTTGGTCTCCTTACTTGAGAAAGGATATACTGGCACTGGAGGGGATGAAGAGGAGATTCACTGGGTTGATTCCGGAGTTGAGAGGGTTGGCTTATGAGGAGAGACCGAGTAGACTGGGGCTATACTCATTGGAATTCAGAAGAATGAGGGGAGATCTTATAGAAACATATAAGACTATGAAGGGAATAGATAAGATAGAAGAAGGGAAGTTGTTTCCACTGGCGGGTGAAACGAGAACTAGGGGGCATAGCCTCAAAATAAGAGGAAGCAGATTTAGGACTGAGTTGAGGAGGAACTTCTTCACAGAAAGGGTTGTGAATCTGTGGACTTCCCTGCCTAGTGAAGCAGTTGAGGCTACCTCATTGAATGTTTTTAAGGCAAGGATAGATAAATTTTTGAACAGTAAAGGAATTAAGGGTTATGGTGAGCGGGTGGGTAAGTGGAGCTGAGTCCACTAAAAGATCAGCTATGATCTTATTGAATGACAGAGCAGGCTCGAGGAGCCAGATGGCCTACTCCTGCTCCTAGTTCTTATGTTCTTATGTTATGTTCTAACATGAATCCCATCAGGAATACATAACTGGCAACTCAAAGCAATGCTGCAGCATTCTATACATCTGACTGGATTTAAACCAGAATTTTAAAAGCAATATTTGAGGACAAAAGATGCAACTTGTCTCGTAGATTTTATTTTGCAAAGTAATGAGATGAATGATCTGCATTTAGCTATGTTGTTCAAACCGTCGTTATTTTTCTTTAAAACACTGACAGGAGAAGACAAATTTCCTTTTGTGCATCGGAAATAAGTTGCTATTGGTCTGAATAGATACTTTGAAGAAAAATTAAGGGAAACCAATGTCTGTCATGTTTCAGCCTGATACCCTGAAGCAGTGTCGCTCCAGTAAAATATTTTTAAAAGCTCTTTTAACATGGGGACAGAATGGGTAACAATTAATGTCATTCCAATTCTTTCAAAGAACTCTAAGGTATTAGATTATGAGGATATTAAAGGGGCTAAGAAAGGGGCATGTGAATGTTAGTATTTTAACTGATTTTGGGTTTATACAGCATGGAGCTTCAAAGATTTAACAAGATGGACGAGTGAGTGGGGTGTGGGTAATGTTGTTGAGGTGACAATGGATGTTGTTGACAATTGATTGGGATGCAAGTTCAGCCGATAATAAGCCAAGCTCAATTAGCTCCTTGTCTCTATTCACATCCACTGTATCACTTTTCCCCAGTGTGCAAGTCTAAAATTCTAGCCCAGATCTACAAATCCCCATGGCTTTGTGCCACCTTCTGCTGATCAGAGACTGGAAATGATGGGCATTCCCTCCTTCCATTCCACAGACTTTAGCTTATAGCAGCCTTGCTCAGCTGTAATGTTCGCCCATCGCTCACCCTTCTGCAACGTCTGCTCGAAGCCGAGGTGTGGAATTCTCCCATGCTCCCATTGGTAGGGGAGGTGGGCCCAAAAATCAGTTTTACGCCAGCATGAACTTGCAGCAGAATATTTCACTGGTACCCGCTAGTGTGGATTGGGGTGCCCGCTGGAGGTCGGCATGAAACTCATTTGCATCCCACTCATGGGATGCAGATGACCGCCTGACTTGCCCAGTTCTCCACAGTGCCAGCGGAGCAAAACACATCAGGAACAACGTGGTATACAGATGTCAGGACTCACCTGAACAATGTCTGGGCTGTCTCTAGAGTGCAAGATGGAGGCCGCCGGCAAACCTGGACCCTAGAACACCTCAACAGTAGGTGGGGTGGGGCCGGTCTTCTGCAGGTTGACCTTCCAGATTTGATGTCCTGGAGAAGGTCCATCTTCCAGCCTCGCAGTCCTCCCAGGGATCCACCTTAATTTTCAGAAGGCCTATCTTCTTTCTTCAATAGTGGATCAGTGATGTTGAGTGTCTTTTCAATATGGTGCCCATATAGGATGGCGGCCCCCATGCCATCAGGCCTGCCCCACCACAGAATAAGGTACAAAACACCCAGAGGGTAAAATTCTGCCCAAGGTTACACGAGGATTTCAAATCCAGTTCCATCCATAGAAATCTGATATCAATTTAAATATACAATTGTTCATTTTTGACTCAGTTTATCTACGCCTTGCGTTTAAGGGGCCAAACATCCAACTCAATCAAATACAGTATCGTGTGTGATATGTTTGAACATGAATTTCATTGACAGCTTCATGGAATTTAACAGTCAAAGCTGTTCTGACGATGTTTATCAAATTGTTACATTTAAAATGTAGAACCTGAAGTAATCAGGTAAATGGCATCCAGAAACATGGAGAAAAAGCAAGGAACAAGATATAAAGAATATTGCTTTTATCACATATCACTGCACAATGACAAGTTCTGATGAAGCACCATACGGACTGAAAACCTATTTCTCTCTCCACAGATGCTGCCAGACCTGCTGCATTTTCCAAACATTTTATTAATTACAAATTATTAGTGTCTACTCCTTGACAAATTAACTCAGTGACAACAATAAAAATATTCGTTGTGTTACTGCTTACTAAATTTATTTCAAATTTAAAGTCAAGGGTCATGTAATTCTGCCGCCTACTGAAGATCAGAAAGCTCACGTGAAGTCATGTGTTAAAATGACATTAAAAACTGAAGACAGCTATCTCGTTCCCAGAAAACAATGGCTCGGGAACACAGGGGAATTAATGGTCAGCTATATGTGTAGTCTAAAATACTGAGTAACAGAACATCAAAAACTAACATGGACATGAAAAGAAAAATCCCAATAGTCACGCGTAAAAGAAAAATTGCAAATGTTGGAAATGACAGAAATCCAAGAGATAAATTCCATGCAAGTTCACATCTATAAAGGCAAAGGGTTTTGATGTTTTCCTCGAGTGTATTCTAAGCTTCCTATTTTTGCTCATCTACATTCTGCAACTTCCCAAATTGGCCAGCACTTTACCAGCATGCCACGTGTCCCTCCGCCAGTAGCAAATGTGAGTGCCAAACCCACATGAATGAATGGGCGGAGTGTGGCACTGATCTCACCCTTGGTGGCCAATAAAGAAGCCTCCACTGGAACCACCATCTAATTAAAGATGGCAGCCTGCCTCTCTGAGCAGCTGGTCCAATCAGAGGCCCACAGCTCTGCAGTGGAGGTGGCCGCTGCTGAGGCTGCAGGGAGAGGAGGACAGCTCCATATTGCAGATACATGAACAAAATGTATCTACCGGGGCCTGGCCTGGTAGACAAGAGGAGTGAACTCTTCAGCACGACACAAGGCCATGGGGGTGGCTATTCCCACTGATGAGCCCATACTTGGGCCATGAAGTCTCAAGAAAAGGAGAAATATCTCTCCCCTTCAGCCCAGGAAGCCACTGGGAGGCCACTTCCACGTGGCTGGTGAACTCATCACATGGCGTGGGGCCATTCCAAGGTGGGGAGGGGGGGCGGTGTTTGTGTAAAATGCCCGTCAATAGGCCAATCACTTACTCTAACTAATTTACTGTGATAATATTCTGTGGCAGCAGGAACATGTCAGACTCCCCAACCAACTCCTTTCATCACCATTTTACCACCCACCCTGCCTGCATCCCAGCTCATCTTCAGAGGGCTTGTTAAAAGTCCAGCCCATTATCTACCTGTCCACCACCTCTCCCAAACCTTCCGCTGTCTCTTGTTGTCCATCTTCTTCGATATCCACCTCCGTAGCCTTCAGCTCATCTGAAATACTGCTTCCCAAATGCTACCTTGCACTAGGTCACGTTCAACCAATACTCATTTAAATCCTGGTCTCCATTGGTCCACCAATTCCTCAAATAATCGTCTTTGTGTTTCAATCCCACCGTGGCCTCACCTTTTCCAATCTTCTGAACTTTCTCCAGTGCTCCTTCCCCTACTTTATTCCCTGGACTCATGTGCACCCACAATCTCACCCGCAGCTACCTATTGCCTCACCATCAAAAACCATGACTTCAGCTGTCGAAGCCAGGAGCTCTGGAATTCCCTTCGTAAATTTCTCTATCTCATTGAAGATCTTCCTTAAAATCTATTCTCTGACCAAGCTTTTGGCTACCTCTCTTTCTTAGACTCAGAATCCTTTCCCATTTTGCCACTTCAGGTGAAGCACGGTGGGCATTTCAGAGCAGGTGGTTGTTGCATTTGAATCTTTATATATTTATATTGTAAAGAGCTAAGGAGCTGATTGGGGACCGACCAGTAGAACTCCAGCCATGTGAAGGAGCTGAATTAAAGGTCAGTAATCATTGTCATTAACACAAAAAGAAAGGGACACAGTAAGCAGGAAACTGTAGGCCAACTACCTCAACATTAGTCATAGGGAAATGCCATCAAGTTGCGCCCATTTTTGGGCACAAAAACTTGGTAAAGTTGGGCATGAGGTGAGTAGCACGATCCACGCCCACCTCCCCCTTTACCAAGGCCCGAAAATGGAATGGCCACTATCGGGACCGCGACGGCCATTTAAATGCATTTGCATGCATTTAAATTGACTTAATGGGCTGCACCAACCTTACCGGCACGTCCCCCTTTACCATCGTGTTCACCCATCCAGATTTGGCACGAAACAGACATGCTCTACAAAAAACCGGTTCGGGCGCTCCAGTTAGTGAGGAGGTAAGTGCCAAGTATCCAACGGCTCTCTGCTTGAGATCGGTTGGGCGGGGGGGTGGAGAAAGGTTGAAGGTGGGTCCGACGGTTCTCTACTTGAGATTGGTGTGGGGGGTGGGGGGGGAAGGAGGGATCTGCTGCCACTCTGCCTGTGATCAGTAAGGGGGAAGGGGGATCCGCTGCCACACTGCCTGAGGTCAGTGAGGGGGAAGTGGGTGTCTGCTGCCACTCTGCCTGAAATCAGTGGGGGGGAAGGAGGGGAGGGGCCCGCGATCAGTCTGGGTGGCGGAGGGCGTGGCATTATCCGGCCTGGGAGCGATGTGGCAGGGGAGCCACATTCTATCATTTTTTATTCTGCACATGCGCAGTTGGAGGCACCAATTGGAGCTGTAGGATTTCGGGTGCGTTAAGCCCCGCCCACAGGCTTGTGCAGTGTGATTCAGAATTGCTGATATTCTTTCAGTCAGAGTGCCGATGGGGGCGCCTGAGAATGAGTCTAAAAGTTGGGTTGAAACCCTCTCAGTTTCCAAGTCCGCCCAGCACTGAGAATCAAAATGGTAAAATAGGGCCCTCAGTTTCCATTTGTCCCTCAAGTCAGGTGAGCCACTATTGCTGTACTGTCTTAAAAGGACAGACACTACATACACAACAATAATGAGGCTACAAAAGGATACGGAAAGGTTAGGCGAGTGGGTGAAGATCTGATAAATAGAATATAATGTGGGGAAATGTCAGGTTATCCATTTTGGCAGGACAAATAAAAGAGAAGGATATTATCTAAATGATGAGAGACTACAGAGCTCTGAGATGCAGAGGGATGAGTGGGGTTTGGTGGGGGGGAGGGGAGAGGGTGGAGATCAGCAGATAAATTGCAAAGTGTTCATATGGGGTTGGGGGGGGTGACACACTAATTAGTAATTAGGAAAGCCAATAGAATGTTATTGTTAATTATATACAAGAATAGGGAGGTAATGCTTCAGTTGTACAGGGCACTAGTGTGACCACATCTGGAGTACTGTATACAGTACTGGTCTCCTTATTTTTAAGGAAAGATGTAAATATATTGGATACAGTTCAGAGAAGGTTTACTAGATATATACCTGGCATGGGTTGCCTAATGAGGAAAGATTGGTCAGGCTAGGCTTGTATCCGCTGGAGTTTAGAAGATTGAAACATATAAGGTCCCGATGGGGACTTGATGGGATGGATGTGGAAAGGATGCTTCCTCATGAGGGAGAATCTAGAACTAGAGATCATTGTCTAAAAATAAGGGGCCACCCATTTAAAACAGAGATGAGGAAAATAAATTTCTCTCCAAGGAATTGGTGGTGAGACTTGGAATTCTCTCCTTCAAAAGGAGGTGAGCAGTCTTTAAAAAAAGGCAGAAGCAGATAGATTCTTGAAAAGCAAAGGGGTGAAAGGATTTTGAGGGTAGGCAGGTATATGAAGTCGAGGTTAATTAGATCCGCCAAGATCTTACTGAGTGACAGATCAGACTCAAGGGACTGAGTGGCCTACTCCTGCTCCTAATTCACATGTATGCATGTATTAATTGGGTTAGAATCATAGAATCTTAGAGTGCAGGAGGAGGCCATTTGGCCCATCAAGTTTGCACTGACCACAATCCCATCCAGGCCCTATCCCCATAACCCCATGTATTTACCCTAGCTAGTCCCCTTGACACTAAGGGGCAATTTAGCATGGCCAATTCACCTAACCTGCGCATCTTTGGACTGTGGGAGGAAACTGGAGCATCTGGAGGAAACCCACACAGACAACAGGGAGAACGTGCAAACTCCACACAGACAGTGACCCAAGCAGGGAACCGAACCTGGGTCCCTGGCGCTGTGAGGCAGCAGTGCTAACCACTGTGCCACCGTGCGGCCTTTCGCTGTGCCAAAACGCCACCCTGGTTACTTCAACTGTGCATGTTAATCCAGCTTTGCACCAGTTTCTCTGATGTCATTAGTATCTACATATAAAACCATAATCAGCAATAAAAACAATGCATGTTAATTATAATTCATTGATGGTTAGGTGATTAAAAAGTGTTGATGAGCTGGTAGCCGTGTTCCATTTCACACCTTCTGTGGGAAATCATTCCAATCCCACATGCATACCAGTACAGTAAGAAGCTCCATCATTCATCTGTACATAAACATGTGTTTAAACAGAATACCATCATTTATCATAATTTAACTTTTCTATTTCTTAGGCTTGAGAACAAAAAGAATTATCTCACAATCTTGAAACCAATATCCCTGTTTAGACCAAAAATTGAATTCTAATCAATTTAGTTTGCAAACTCAATAGCCAATTATAACACTGGTTTTAGACCACATCTTACAAAAAAATTAAAAATTACTATTGTACTCAAGCTCTAAATTTCTGAGATCTCGCCAATATTATTCACACCAAAACCTGCAAGAACTGTGTTAGTTTAGGTACTTTCTTCAGCAAATTCACTAAAACTGGTATGATAGACAAAATAAATTTGATACAAGAGATTGTATTTATTTTATTTGATCCCCAAAATAAAAACATAAAACACTACAATGTCCCTGTCTATTCAAGTGTATCAATGTGGCAACCCCTGCCCTCGCAGCATGGTGGTACAATGGTTAGCACTGCTCCCTCGCAGCACTGGGGACATGGGTTCAATTCCTGGCATGGGTCACTGTGCGGAGTCTGCACGTTCTCCCTGTGTCTGTTTGGGTTACCTCCAAGTGCTCCAGTTTCCTCCCACAGTCCGAAAGACGTGCTGGTTAGGCGCATTGGCCATGCTAAATTCCCCCTTAGTGTGCCCGAGCAGGTGCCAGAGTGGTGTGACTGGGGGATTTTCACAGTAACTTCATTGCAGTGTTAATCATAGAATCCGACAGTGCAGAAGAAGGCCAATCAGCCCATCGAGTCTGCACTGACCACATTCTCATCCAGGCCCTATCCCCATAACGCCATGCATTTACCCTAGCTAGTCCCCTGATATTAAGGGGCAATTTTGCATAGCCAATGCACCTAAACTGCACACCTTTGAACTTAATGGAAGCCTATAATGCCCCACCTCAGTCTTTGATAGAAGTCAGTGTTATAATGCCCTGCTTCACATGTCTATCACCACTTGTAATTGAACCACAAGTATCGTGTCATTTGTGTTCACTGCTTGTAATTGAGTTAGGGTTACAATGTTCCATTTGTGTATACATCACATCACAGCCACAAATCACAGCCTCCTCTCTCTGGGTCACGTTGTAGTTTAGTCATTTTCCCGAGGCCCCTAGTAATCTATCTGTATTTTTTCAAATTTGAAGTTTGTCACTATTTCAAGTTTGTCACTATTGAGCATAACAAGAGGAAGAGCTAGTGGCACAAATCTTGGAAAATTTACTTCCAAATTGGGTGAAACTACAATGCAACAGAAACTGTGGGTGGCATGGTGGCACAGTGCTTAGCACTGCTGCCTCACAGCTCCAGGAACCTGGGTTCAATTCCGGCCTTGGGTCTGCGGTCTGTGCGGAGGTTGCACGTTCGTCCCTATGTCTGTGTGGGTTTCCTCTGGGTGCTCCAATTTACTCCCACAGTCCAAAGATGGGCAGGTTAAGTGGATTTGCAAAGCTAAATTGCCCCTTAATGCCCCAGGATGCGTAGATTAGCTGGATTAGCCACGACAAATGTGTGGGGTAACAGCAATAGGGCAGGGAAGAGGGCCTGAGTAAGATATTCTGTCAGAGAGTCTGTGCAGACTCGATAGGCTGAATAGTCTCTTCTACACTGCAGGGATTTTATGATTCTATGAATTTGATTCCTTCCTTCCACCCCCTGGGCCAGGAGGCAGGGGTGGTTGCAGAATCAAGAGGAGAAGCTAGGTGTCCTACTTCCCCAATATAAGTCAAGGAAGGAAGATCTTCCCACCTGGATGCAACTGAGGCCCTTAAGTGGCTAATTAATGATCACTTAAGGGTTTCATTCTGCCACAGCTGGGAGACCCCCCCGCCCCCAACCCCCAATAAAATCTGATGGCCTCCCTGCATGGTCTGGATGAGGCGACCACCATAACTTTAGCCCTCAGAGGGACCTCCATCCAGCCACTCCCAGCAGCACTGGCTGCTCTGACTGAAAGAACCTCTGTCTATCTGCACTAACGATCACCCCCCTCTCCCCTCCGGCTCCCCCCACCCCAACATGCACTGGAAACTGTCTAAGTGGCCCTAGCAAGCCTGTCCCCTATTACCTTCACTCCAGAGCCTCCACTATGGATGTGGCTCTGGACCCCATGTAGCAGCGACCACCACTCCCAGTGGTGCAGAGCTTCCAATCTTCTGATTAGCCAGTAGGTCATGGAGGTGGGCTCTTCACCTTTAAAGGCACAGAAACCATGATGGTAGTCAGTTAACTGACATGCAATCCACTCAGCCCTTCCAAAACTGGCTGCAGTATGATTACCCCTAGCTTTCACACCAGTGGATGGAGGCCACTGACACGGCCATTAAATTAAGTTCCTCATCATTTTGTTCTCATAAATCTAAAAATATTCTACCTGTCAGTACACTTCATGCTCAGATTTAAAATTATTTTTATCCATCCTACGTAGGTATGGATCACTGTATCATTTGTTTTGTGCCCTTTGCTTAATACTCACATTCTAAATTCCTCAGTCACCCAAAGTATCCAAAGATTAGGTTAGGAAAACAATAAGGAAAAAGTTGGATTATGAAACAGTTATAAAACCTGCCTACTAATGTGTAAACAGTGAAAAATATCTGCATCTATTCATCACTTGAATGCTGATTTACTTGCAGATTTTAAGAAAAAGTAACTCCACAATACGACTTGTAGAAGCAGAATCATAAGATCATAAGATATAGGAACAGAATTAGGCCATTCGGCCCATCGAGTCTGCTCCGCCATTCAATCATGGCGGATACATTTCTCAACCCCATTCTCTTGACTTTTCCCCATAACCTTTGATCCCCTTACCAATAAAGAACCTATCCATCTCTGTCTTAAATACAATGACCTGGCCTCCACAGCCTTCTGTGGTAATAAATTCCATAGGCTTACTACCCTCTGACTGAAGAAATGCCTCCTCATCTCTGTTCTAAAGGGTCGTCCCTTTACTCTGAGGCTGTGCCCTCGGATCCTAGTCTCTCCTACTAATGGAAACATCTTCCACTCTATCACAAGAATTATCATGGATAGAACTTGGTTAACTCTACAATTTAAACAATGATAATTACACTCAAATCCACTTTCCATTCAAGTAAACATAAATTTCAGAAGACACAATACTGTAACGCAGCACTGTTATACATATCACTATGTTTGTATTTTCTCAGAATTAACTTCAAGAAATGTACTAGGAAGCAACATCCTGTCAATTGATGAAAGCTGTGTGGAAGTGTATGTTGTTTAGCTCCAAGTTTGATGGTTAATTAATGAATAATTTTACAACAGTGCCTCAGATTTTTCTGCAAAAAGATTGGCAAAATAAATGTAATTTTCACCATCTCGCGCACTTCACTCACCGTGATTACTTTCTCCTATTTTTCTGCACCTAATTAGAATATGGCATAGGGAGCATAGTGGCAAATCGGAAGCAAGGCGGCCAATTTTTTTCTCAGTAATGCGATGAATAAATTTAATGCAAGCACTTTGGGGGGGGGGGGGGGGGGTTGGGGTGGGGGGGGGGGGGAGGGACGCAGAATAGCTGCTACAAATAATGACAGGCATCTCCCAAAGCATCATCACCTTCACAAATAAATTGAGGGGAAAAAAAATAATCCTTGGACCGCAGCAACTTGGAGGTCCAATTAATTCCAGGCCTTTTCTAATGTTAAGTGAAGTGAAGCAAATTTTGTTAGATTAACGGGTCCAAAAGACTGCAATTTCAAACCAAGTACTGAATTTTTAAAATCTAAATATGAGGAAAGAGCTGGTGGGGACAGCACATACAAGATTCCTTCAACTTCTTGACTCCAGCATTGAATAGTGTGAACAATTTTTTTTCCCACTGATTTTGTATAAAATGATAACAAGGCAACAATTTTTCTTATTATTCACAGGTGTGTGCAGGAATATCTGTTCAATGAACAAGATTCCCACAAGACCTATTCCATTTTGTTTTGTCAACAACCAGCTATTTTTCTCATTAATCCTTCTGTCATCTAAACCTACTTCACACAAGTAAACCAGCATAGCTTTTGCCACTTGCTCTTTCATTAGGGGGCAATGCCAGCATTCAAAACTACGAACCTCAGACTGAGCAAAGCTGGGAGTTGCAATCTGTTCTTGCACTATGACACAAGCATTTGTTGAAAATTAGTGCCTTTGTCTTGTTCCCTTTTTGCGTTTGAAGGCGTTGATTCTTTAATCAGGATATAGTTCCACAGGGCACCAGCCAGCAGTGCATTGCCCAAGTGATCTCCATTCATACGCATGTCCAAGTAGGTCATAGCAGCTGGCTGCCTGACCACAACAACCCTCACAGTGGAGTCTGAACCCATTTTACATTTGAATAAGACTCTTCTGGTAGCACCATGCTTCGCCTTTGCAATTACAGTTGCCCCTCAAATCAGAATATTCCCATTTTCAGCCTGTCTCTACACCATAAGCAGAATGTTGTGTGAAAATGAACAAATAGGGCCTCCTGTAATTATTATTTTACCAAGAGCGGCACAGTGAGCCAGTTTTCTGACCAACTCTGAATATTTACCAAGTGATGACTGCTTTGTTCAGTGTTGGAACGGAATCAGGAACATAAAAGCAACAAAATGGCTGCCATACCAAATGTTGTACGCCCTCATTTGATTTTCATTTAATCAAAAATTGCAGTCAGTGTTTGGGGGGGATTTCATTTTGAATCTCAGAGCACTTTAATCCATTTTACTTATAGATAACAGTTCTAGGATGGATGACTAATTCATTTTTAGTCCTACATAAAGGGATTAAAAGTGTTTTTATTTCCCACTCACTCTGCCATGCTCTCCTGAAGATGGACTCAGTGCCGGGGTACGGTTCTTTGGCTGTTAGTCTCCCTGAAGTAAAATTCGGTGCAAGTTTTGGTGCTAAGAATCCACAGGCTATCTCACCATGGGGAACTGCAAAGAGTTTGAGTGTCTAGTCCAGTCCTTGCGCAATGCAGAGACATAACCCAGTCCATCACTCAAACCAGCCACCCATCCATTGACTCTGTCTGCACTTCCCACTGCCTCAAAAAAGCAGCCAGCATAATCAAGGACCCCCGCACCCTGGACATACTCTCTTCCACCTTTTTCCGTCGGGAAGAAGATACAAATGTCTGAGGACACGTACCAACTGACTCAAGAACAGCTTCTTCCCTGCTGCCATCAGACTTTTGAATGGGCTTATCTCGCATTAAGTTGATCTTTCTCTACACCCTAGCTATGACTGTAACACTACATTTTGCACTCTCTCCTTTCCTTCTCTACGAGCAGTATGCTTTGTACAGTGCGCAAGAAACAATACTTTTCACTATACCAATTCATGCGACAATAATAAATCAAATCAAAACATATACAAACATACAAATGCATAGACATTTCAATGGGGATCACTGAATAAAAAGCACAGGCAAAAACACAGGCTAGGTTTCCCCTTCTCAGCCCAGGGGTACAGTCACCAGTCTGATTACCCCTTCTCCTTGCTGCCCTGCACGTGATAATCCCAATCGCCACAGACCAGGGTTCAAATCCGGGACTTTCCCTGGGTTCCATAGCTCAGCTTCTCACTAGGAAATCACTGGAACCTGTTATTTTCGGGCTACTTTTGTTGCCATTAAGATATTTGGAATGCAGTAGCACTTCTGCCACCCATTATCAGCTCCAAGCTCTCCCATATCAGGTGCATAAATTCAAATTGAAAGTAATGCTTTTTCTGCCTTGCCCTAATATGTTTTACTCCTAACCTTATAAGAGCACTCTCCACTACATCAATGTAAATTTTTCCATTTCCCAATCCTCAGTACCTTGTTAATGGAGGCTGAAAACTTAGTGTTTATTGGTCCTGAATTATAAATGATATTATGCAGTGGACTCACATCAACCGGAAACCTGACAGAGGCCACAGAAACTTACTTTTTGAAGCGCTGTGATCGCTGAGACACCTATACGCACACAGAAACACACAAAGATTTTTCAACCCATCAATCTGGCCTGGATTTGAACCCAAGTACCAGAATTATAAGGACAGCGTGCTAATTCACTGAACCAATCTGTCCCCCACAAATCATTTTATACCGTGAGCTTACAGCAACCCTCAATTAAATGTAGATGTGAAAGAGAAGGTCAATGAGCCATAATTATTAATTTTCTAAACAGCACCAATGCAAGTTTGTTTGCATATCAATGAATCCTCACCGACACAATCAAGCGCTTCCAGAGCAATAGCATGGAATGGCTTTAAACTTGCACGTATTCATCTTCATAACGGCTACACCCAAGTACTGGTTTACAGCCCTGATCACTGCATGTCAAAAACAGAAGAGAGAAATGGATTTAAACTTGTGTATTCATCCTCATAATGACTCTGCTGTGCTATTGTTTTTATAAACCTGATCTCCTCATGTCAAAAACACAAAGGAAAAAAAGATAGTAATTTGGACTAGTTTCTGCTAATCACATAGTTACCGTGTGAAAAGGCGGCTGTTGGTCATTTTACTTCACTAAATGCGGAAAATAATTCTTTAAAAAAACACAATGTTGTGAAGAAATGATATTTATTGAGCTAGGAAGTTCCAGTTCAGGCCTGCTGAATTATCATAATGATTTGGAACTAAATTATCTTGGTATAAATGTTCCTAATCTCTTGAGCAATTATTAAAATGAGTAACAGCTTGCCTTCCTATTATGCAGGCTAAAACTTTGATGTTTAAATATTCTTGGCATATTAAAGTACAGGGCAGTATACCAAGGTTGTCCATTGGGATTGTTATGAAGCTCAAAATAAGTCCAAAATTTCACATAATGTTCTGGATCGTGGAAGCCATGTATTTAAACACGATCATGCATTCTATCTTTGCACATACCAACATTGCATCTTCATTTGTTATAATATTACATGATAATTGTGAAGAGAATGTGATCATAAAATTAAAACTACCGTTTTTCAAAATCCCAGGTCTGCAATATTTGAATTATCCCAGAGGGATTGGATGACTTCTACCATAATCAAAAGTAACACTTCATACAGCAATTTCCCACAAACAAGCACGAGAATGATGACAAGCTTCAAAAGGCACATTAATGTGTGCCAATGGTGCTAAATGTATGAATTCACAGAGCACCATCAGGGTTTGCCCTAATACTGCTCATGTGGAGAAGTCCATACTTGTCCAGACCCACCTGAGCAAATTACCAAGTGAAGTTCCCCAAAGGAGGACAGGAGGGAAGAGAATAGGGAAATCATAAAATTCCTACAGTGCAGAAGGTGGTGATTTGGCCCATTGAGTCTGCACTGACAACAATCCCACCCAGGCCCTATCCCCGTAACCCCACATATTTACTCTGCTAGACCCCCACCACCCCCCCCCCCCCCCCCCCCCGACATCAAGGGGCAATTTAGCATGGCCAATCCACCTAACCCACACATTTTTGGACTCTGGGAAGAAACCAGAGCACCTGGAGGAAACCCACGCAGACACGGGTAGAAGGTACAAACTCCACATAGACAGTCACCCGAGTCTAGAATTGAACCCGGGTCCCTGGCGCTGTGAGGCAGCAGTGTTGAATATGGGTGACTAATTTTCTCTGATACAACAGCTACATAATAATAACAACTAGTTCAAGAATGCTCTGACAGAGGCAAGGATCAAGTTGTTTGACCATTCTTCTGTGCCGGTTAAAGACTTAGTTTAGTTGTTCTTTGAGTGCAAAACACCAATTTCTGGAATATAAACTGGAAAAGTTTTTTTTTGTAAATGGAAACCTTTTCCCCCAGTTTCTCTCTGGCAGGACTTTGTTTGCACGACAGGGTTTCCTGCCTCTCATTCCCACCTAGGAGAATGAATCAGCCGGAGATGGAACTTGTGCCACTTGCTTGGGAGGAAGTCCCACCTGAGAGATCTGCCAGTCTATCTCACCGGGGGAACAGAGAGAGGCTTGGGGTGCTGGGCTGGAAAAGCTGGTGGGGAGAAGGGGCAGACCAGGGGGGGAGCCTAGTTTGGAAAGGGGGCATGTGAGGCAGGCATCCCCATTCCCATTTAAGGCTCAAACAGGCTAATCATCCCCATACTTCCCACCATCACCATCCCACACTCCTGACCATCTCTGACCTCCTCCTGCCGGCCTCAAAATTACAGCAGGGCAAGGAGAAGCCCTTAAGCGGGACCCTGGTCAGCCCCCATCAAACTTCAGGCAGGTCGGGGATGGGTGGGTAGTGGGAACATTACTCAAGGAATTTTACAAGGCCCCCCACCAGCCTAGAAATCTCCCAGTGGGGATCCATAAAATTTTGCTCAATTCATCGATCAATGTTGAAGCATTAGTTATTAATGTTTTTGATTGATCTTCCACGAGTACAGAAAAGATTTACTAGGATGCTACTGGGACTTGATGGTTTGAGTATAAGGAGAGGCTAGATAGACTGGGGCTTTTTTACTCTGGAGTGTAGGAGACTTAGGGGTGATCTTATAGACCTATAAAATAATAATGAGGGGCATAGATAAGGTAGATAGTCAACATCTTTTCTCAAAGGTAGGGGAGTCTAAAACTAGAGGACATAGGTTTAAGGTGAGAAGGGAGAGATACAAAAGGGTCCAGAGGGGCAATTTTTTTAACTCAGAAGGTGGTGAGTGTCTGGAACGGGCTGCCGGAGGCAGTAGTAGAGGTGGGCACAATTTTGTCTTTTAAAAAGCATTTAGACAGTTACGTGGGTAAGATGGGTATAGAGGGATATGGGCCAAATGGGACTAGCTTAGTGGTAAAAATTGGGGGGCATGGACAAGTTGGGCCAAAGGGCCTGTTTCCATGCTATACCTCTATGACCTCTATCAGCAAAGAATAGATCAGAAATCAATGACCAGTCTCCATGCCAGCTTACCCCTGAACACATCTGCCTAATTTTTAAGCCTTTATTGGATTTGGTACTTCTGAAAAAAATGTAGGGTTTAACAACAGTTCATGAATGATGTAGAGCAAAACTCAAGTTACGAAATGCACATGAAAGAAAAAATTTAAAATCTTCAATCCAGCCATGATGAAATATATATAAAATTACAAAGGCAGACGCAGATATGTATATTCCTGTATCAATAAGAATGTTGGAATAAACATTGTTTGTTGTTTCATTGTATAGTCAAGGGTTGTTATTCTATCATCATATCTAGTTATGCACCTTGCGACTCTTTAGTTACAAGGACAGCGTCTTGCTTAACTTCCGATTACTTTCCATATTGATACATCAAACTCCAACTGCTGGAAACTTATTTCATTTCTCAGCAGTTTGTGTGAGGCGCATTAATATGTTTCCTTCTTTTGCCCTCTTCCACCATCTAGTGACTTAAAGGAATATTACAGACATTATTCCTCACCTGCACACACACTGAGCAAGGTACAATAGATAAAAGCAAAGTACTGTCGATGCTGGAATCTGAAACCAAAAGAGAAAATGCTGGAAAATCTCAGCAGGCCTGGCAGCATCTGTAAGGAGAGAAAAGGGCTGATGTTTCAAGTCCAGGTGACCCTTTGTCAAAACCTCACAGCGCCAGGGACCCGGGTTCAATTCCGGCCTTGGATAACTGTCTGTGTGGAGTTTGCACATTCTCTCGTGTCTGTGTGGGTTTCCTCCAGGTGCTCCGGTTTCCTCCCACAGCCCAAAGACGTGCTGGTTAGGTGCATTGACCCGAACAGGAGCTGGAATGTGGCGACTAGGGGAATTTCATAGTAACTTCATTGCAGTGTTAATTTAAGCTTACTTGTGACTAATAAATAAACTTTACTTTGACAAAGGGCCATCTGGACTCGAAACATCAGCCCTTTTCTCTCCTTACAGATGCTGCCAGACCTGCTGAGATTTTCCAGCATTTTCTCTGAAGGTACAATAGATATTTTCATTAATTCATCTTTCGTTTCTACCTTTATTCAAGTTACCACAGCTAATTTTCTCCTCGTAAAAGAAACCCGGGCCGGATTTTCAGAGAGTCATGGAGACTCCGGGGACCTTTAAAAATGGTGGACAAAGCCTGTATCCGGATGTCCCGTCCCCATTCCTGGCTGGTCCCATTTTCACTGAAGCAGGATGACACAGTGGTTAGCATTGCTGCTTCACAGCGCCGGGGACCTGGGTTCAATTCTGACCTCGGGTCACTGTCGGTGTGGAGTTTGCCCATTCTCCCCGTGTCTGCATGGGTTTCCTCTGGGTGCTCCGATTTCCTCCCACAGTTTAAAGATGTGCTGATTAGGTTGTTTGGCCATGGTAAATTACCTCTTAGTGTCAGGGAGATTAGCAGGGTAAATACGTGGGGTAGGGTCCAGGTGGGATTATTGTTGGTGCGGCTCGATGGGCCGAATGGTCTCCTTCTGCACTGTAGGGATTCTATGATTCCATGATTAAAAAATTCCATCAATACATCTAAAGTTGACACTTCATCATAGTAACCGATCATAAGCCATAGCTGGGACTTTTTTTTTTAAAAGAGGGCAAGGCAATACCCTCCATTGCCTCCACCGGGATACAGAGCTTGGCCTTGTTCCTGGCAGCTTATAAATACCTCCTAGAGCACCACCCTGGAACCCAGATAGGTATTACTGAGTCATCTGTCATTTCCCAGAAGCCCGGCTTCATTTCCAGCTGTGGAAGAGGTTGTGATGACCGTCAATGTTTTGGACAAGTTGCAGATGTCTACAAGGTAAATCAAGGCCTGGACGCAAAAGGATCCTGTCCTCTCCAAATTAAAACATATGATATTACATTGTGGATTCAAAGGACAGCCCTCACAAGAACACAAAAAGTCTTGCTGCCGTTAAGGCACAGTGCTAATCACTGTGCCACTGTGCTTCAGGAGTAGGAGTAGGCCACCAGGCCCATCGAGAATGCTCCGTCATTCAATACGATAATGGCTGATCTATGCAAGCCTCAATCCTCAGATGGAATGAAACCCTATCTAACGAAAAAAGATGAGCTCAGTGTTGAGGATGGTATCATCCCCTAGGGGTCCCGCCTGGTTATCCCTCACCCTCAGCCTCCCATGGGGGTGGCCTGGTAGGCCCGAGGTGTGAGTGCATGTGGACATCATTGTGCCTTATATGGGTTCCAAGTTATTGATTATGGTCGGCGCACACTCCAAATGATTGGAGATGCATTGCATGAGCTCCAGCACTTCCTGCGCTACCAGTGAGAAACTACAACAAAGTTTCTGCATGCACGGGATACCTGAAGTCCTGGTTTCGGACACTGGCATTGCCTTTCAAGCACCGAGTTTCAGAGCTTCATGCTTTCCAATGGAATCAAACACATTTGGACAGCTCCCTATCGCCCATCCTGTTGTTTTGGGCTGGCTGAACGGGAGGTGCAGACTTTCAAATTTGGCATTAAGAAGCAACCCGCAGTGTCCATAGAGACCAAATTAATGAGATTTTTACTCAACCAAAGGACTACCCCTCACAAAACAACAGGAATAACTCCACCGGAATTGTTCATGGGACGGAGGCTTCAGACAAGATTAAGCCTACTCTTCCCAAACCTGGTGGGGAAGGTGGAGTCCCAACAAGAGAGCCAGAAGGAGAACTATGATTCTGCAATGACAGAAAGAATGTTCAAAGCCAGTGACCGCTGGTCCATGTGAGGAACTTTGGGGACCGTCTCAGTTAGATTCCGGGATTGTAACAGAAAAAAATGAAGCCCCATCTTTTATAAAGGTCCATGTGCAGAACAAAGATGCCAGGAAGCACCTGAACCATCTCAGGAGTTGGTGAGCCATGCCGTCCTCATTACCAGCCTTGGGATGACCACTGCCAGCGTCGAACTACTGCCATCTGCTCTTCTGGGTGATGAGGACACGGATTCCGAAATCAGGCCTGGGGTGGGGGAGATGGTGTTGGGGGGAGCTGGGTGCTGTGGTGGGTCACCTGGGGGATTGTGTGTGTGCGCGAGATGTCCCACGCAGGTCTCAATCTAGGTGTTTAAGTGGTTAGAAGGGATTTTTTTTCCTTCTAATTCTTTCAGAGTAACTATCAGAGTAACTGGCAGAACCATCTGAAGTTTGCAATTTAAATCGCTTCTGTTGGACGGTTCCCAGCCCAGCGCAATTATCCGATGTAAGTTAGCACTTCTGGACAATTGTCTGATAAACCCTTACATGGGAACTTTCAAAAGGAAGTGCAACATTGAGTTATCCCCTAAATGCGACACTGGGGGACCAGGAAACTGTTCCCAGTAAGAGATTCTCCAAAGCTGGAATAATTAAACTGATCAAACATTTCTGGCATTGTAACAGCGACAGCACATTGGCAATGCTTCGGAATTTCTCTTTCCTCCCCTTCCCACTGAATGTTTACTGAATACCCGTGAGCGATTACACTTGCAAATTTCTTACTGGCAACAATCGATTTTCTGACGAAAGTTTATCAACCTGAAACATGAACTCCGTTCTTCTCTCCATAAATGCAGCCTTCCCTGCTGAGTATTTGCAGCATTTTTCTGCTTACAATCAATTTCAAGTTATTGATACTTCTTCAGTACGGAGGTATTAACCATTCTACCTTCTGTTTTACTTGAAATACATTCTCTTGACAAGTCTTGAATTTATTAAGGCCTCTTTATTTTCCCCCCTACAGATTTCGCAAAAGAGCAGTACATCATGTTCCAAAAGCACTCCCCTCACTTTCCTCTCATAATAGCTGTGAGGCTTTGACCATTCTCTAATGTAATCCTGTAGCACACAATGTTCTCCAAATCCATTTTTAGACTGAGAATGGTTGACAGTCTTGTCCCACTGCTACAAATTTCAAACTCACTGGCATACAAGCCCGTTTCCTCCCCCCCTCCCCCCACACCCCCCCCCCCCCCCCACCCCACCCCCCCCCCCCCCCCCCCCCCCCACCCCACCCCCCCTACCCCACTGACCAAAAACAAGATTTAATAGCCACCTTCTACATTGGATATATTAATGCAGGTATAGTCAGGTAAGCATAGAACATAGAACATAGAACATTACAGCGCAGAACAGGCCCTTCGGCCCACGATGTTGCACCGACCAGTTAAAAAAAAACTGTGACCCTCCAACCTAAACCAATTTCTTTTCGTCCATGAACCTATCTACGGATCTCTTAAACGCCCCCAAACTAGGCGCATTTACTACTGATGCTGGCAGGGCATTCCAATCCCTCACCACCCTCTGGGTAAAGAACCTACCCCTGACATCGGTTCTATAACTACCCCCCCTCAATTTAAAGCCATGCCCCCTCGTGCTGGATTTCTCCATCAGAGGAAAAAGGCTATCACTATCCACCCTATCTAAACCTCTAATCATCTTATATGTTTCAATAAGATCCCCTCTTAGCCGCCGCCTTTCCAGCGAAAACAATCCCAAATCCCTCAGCCTCTCCTCATAGGATCTCCCCTCCATACCAGGCAACATCCTGGTAAACCTCCTCTGCACCCTCTCCAAAGCCTCCACATCCTTCCTGTAATGTGGGGACCAGAACTGCACACAGTACTCCAAGTGCGGCCGCACCAGAGTTGTGTACAGTTGCAACATAACGCTACGACTCCTAAATTCAATCCCCCTACCAATAAACGCCAAGACACCATATGCCTTCTTAACAACCTTATCTACTTGATTCCCAACTTTCAGGGATCTATGCACACATACACCTAGATCCCTCTGCTCCTCCACACTATTCAAAGTCCTCCCGTTAGCCCTATACTCAACACATCTGTTATTCCTACCAAAGTGAATTACCTCACACTTCTCCGCATTAAACTCCATCCGCCACCTCTCGGCCCAACTTTGCAACCTGTCTAAGTCTTCCTGCAAACTACGACACCCTTCCTCACTGTCTACCACACCACCGACTTTGGTGTCATCAGCAAATTTGCTAATCCACCCAACTATACCCTCATCCAGATCATTAATAAATATTACAAACAGCAGTGGCCCCAAAACAGATCCCTGAGGTACACCACTTGTAACCGCACTCCATGATGAATATTTACTATCAACCACCACCCTCTGTTTCCTATCCGCTAGCCAATTCCTGATCCAATTTCCTAGATCACCCCCAATCCCATACATCTGCATTTTCTGCAGAAGCCTACCATGGTGAACCTTATTAAGCAATCTGTCATCCGCCAGTCACATTTCTTTTCAACCTCCAAGTCCAAGGTCAGCTTATGCAGAGTCACAATAAACCATTTCTTTTAGGTTGTCCATGTGTAAACGAAAGTGAAGTGGAAACACTCAACTTTCAATTTAAAATTCATCTTTAAAACTGTTAAATTTAGACATGACAGAGAATTCATCATATTGTGCATGTAGCTCTAACATAGTCTGATGCCTTTATGATTTTTCCACCTTAGTGTTTCCCAGTAACATTTTTTTTTTCAAATCCTACAAATGATACACATCTGCTGTAAAAACTGAAAATAATGGAAATGCATTGCAGATGTATCATATGAAGAGGTAAAAGACAGACAATTTCAGGGAGTAGGCCCTGTGATAGATGCAGTTCTCCATCTTACTTGCAACTGTTAAATCTCTATATTAAATCTTTTCAGACAAACTGTTATATAAGCCAAAACTTTGTAAATGTGAAATGGAACTCATTTGTCTTAGTATAAGGAAAAGTGACAATGCAAGACTTGTTTGGCAGTATCGTGTGAGAAAGTAATCAGTTAGTTACCCACAGAACTGTTGGTTAACCATGGTCACAAAGTAATTTAATCAACAATTCGCTCACATTTTGACTTAATAATGCATGCAAGCTTGCAATCTCGTATCAGTGCCAAGCTACCTACCTGAGAAAAGATATGCAATTTAGGCAACAAATCACCGGGAGTCCGAGATCTACCTGAATGATAAAACTGATTAATAACGTGATTGTCTGCTTAGTGCGAAAAGGACTGTTTTGATCTAGTATGTCACTGAAGTTGTACAAGTGCTGCTGGCTTTCCCTACTCCACAGTTGCCGATCTCAACTGCATGCTTCTATGTCACATCAGTGAGACAGGATTTTGTGCACTCTACAGACATCCCCATCACATTAATCAAAGTCTCATAGCAGATTCTAAAAAGGATACTAATATTTCAAATACTGTTATTTTGAAGGAGACGAAAGAATTATGTATTATTGTTCCGCTTATCTACTGTATTCTGCATTGCATGTTGTATTATATAGCCTATTGTGAAGAAACTAATTTTAACCTGAAGTTTATTTATTAGTGTCACAAGTAGGCTTACATTAACAGTGCAATGAAGTTACTGTGAAAATCCCCTCGTTGCCACATTCCGGCGCCTGTTCGGGTACACTGAGGGAGTATTGTCTCAGGCAGAAGACATCTAGAAGCCAAGTAGCAGACATGTAGGGACTGGAGCAGCCGCTGAGCTGCCAGCCTCTGTCCAAGTTTTTCCTTATTGATTGATGCCCTTTGTCCCTTACAAAGTCTGTAGTGTGCATCATTACATTGGCGACGAGTATAACATGAATTATGGTGACAGAGCCAACCTGTTGGTATCTAGTTTTAATTGAAGTCTGAAGAAAAAAGACAATCACCTGAATGTCTGTCTTTGAGTGAATAGACCCATTTGAAATACTCAGATGGTGCCAGACCCTGAGGGACAGACGCAGAGCGAGCGTGAATTGGCTGGTACAGTCAGACGTTTAGAAATATACAGAGAACAAATAAGAGAAAATGGCCTTCAGAAATTAAGGGGGGAGTTCTCTGTCCTCCCAGCCACGTGGTTCTCGGTGGCGGGAGGTGGCAGGCTGTTCACTGGCGGTGAGATTGTCTGGTCCCGCTGCTGTCAATGGAATTTCCCAATGATGTCACCCCACACTGCCGTGAAAACCATGGGAGGAGCTGCACTACCAGCAGGACAGGAGAATCCCGCCGGCATGAATGGCCAGAGAATTACCCCCGCTAGAGCTGCGACTTTGAGTTTTTTAAAAAATTGATAGAACTTAAATTTTAAAAAAGAGACAAAGGGTTGCTGCAAAGCAAAAATAGGCGGGGAAGCAGCATTCCAAATGGCCTGAGGGAAGAAAAGGCAGCAGAGATTATTGGAGGAGCTTTCCATCTGTGGAGAAGTGAAATTTTAAAAGTTTAAATAAAGGTTCAAGGGAGGAGTAGCAACTTCCCGCCTCAACCTCAAAAACGTGGGAAAAGCACAGAGAGGGAACCGGCAGCTGCTGACAGTTAAAAAAAAGTCAGTCTTAAAGCAGTAGTCCATTTAAAGTGGTAATAAATTTAATGCAGCAGCCACAAGAAAAAACAGAAGCAATGGACAGGGGCATTGGAGAAGACCCTAAATAGAGGGGAACTCTCATAAAAGGCCCATAAGCAATGCAAGGCCTCAGAGGAGGCAATGAAGACCTTAGGGAAGAGGTAAAGGAAGACCCCGGGAAGGGGTAACCGAAGACTGCAGGAAGAAGGCACTGAAAGATCTGGTAGGAAGACACTGGAAGACCCTAGGCTGGAAATGAAAGACCCCCAAAAGGAGGGCAACAATAAAGGTCCCTAGAAGGGAAAGAAAGACAATAAATGACCAAATGAAGAGCAACGAGAGAATTGCAGAATGGAAAGAAGTCAACATTTCATCAGAGACCGATCCGACCAACAGTGAAGACAAAAAGGATCGGGCTGAAGTTAAGACAAGTAGAAATGAATGTTCCATTTATGACATGTATACGTTCAGTGAGAACACGATAGATTCCCCTCGCAAGTAACGCAGAAATTAAAGACTTCAAAAGAAACTAGAAACTATTGAACATAAAGAGGAATCAGCAAAAAGAATTAAAGCTCCAGAGGAGACATTAGAATAACAAGATGAAATGACTGACAGCAAACGTAAAATTACACAATGAAATTAAGAAGGAGAATTTAATGAGGCAATGGAGAATAAGCTGAACTCCATGAAAAAGCAACCAGAAAATAAGAACACGTCAAGTGAAGAATTGAATCAGGGGATTCAGTTGAAGAAGGAAGCTTGGCAATGAGAAATTAACTGATATCTCCGTGGAAGCAAATAGTAATGAACTGCCTGTGCCTGAAGAAGTGCCCATTATTGCAGCTCCTGTTAATGTTGAACAGGTGGAGCTATCTCAGATGACAGAATTACACCGTTCTACAAGAAACAGAAAAATGCCCCGAAGAATATATTTATAATTGTTCAGCTTGTTTAGTTAGAACTTGGGCTTGAGTAACTTGCTACTAAAGATTGTATAAAAGAGTTAAAGGGGGAGGGATGCGGTGATTGTCCATTTAAGAGCAGCCCAGCAGAAGAGGATCACCTAGCCAAGAGTAGGTAATTACTCTAAGGGTTGGAGTCCTTTCTCAGGCAGATGACATCTAGAAGCCATGTAGTAGACATGTAGGGGCTGGAACATCTGGGGGGCCTTTTCCTTGTTGATGGGTGCCCTTTGTGTTCCTGACAAAGTCTGTAGCATCCTTCATTACCATAATGCTTTTGTATCAGATGGTATCATTCTGTTCCAGGGAATCACAGATTTTAATATGATAGCTTTTGGGGTACACTCTATTCGAAAGATATTTTATCTTCATAAGCAATGGGAAGGCTTGTGGTTGACAGATCTTTAGTGATGGAAGGCATCAGTCGGGCAGCCCAGCATCTCCACATTGCCACTGCATTTTTCCAGAATCGGGAAATGGCCGCCTGACAACTGTAAGGGGACAGCAAATTAGTCTATTTAATTGGGCTATTGGTCCCTTCTCACTGCCCCCCAGCAGCATTGTACTAGGGTTGCGAAAGCCCCCCACCCCCCGAGTGGGCAGACTGACAAGTACGGCAAGACGATTTCCCAGTGGGTTCCAGAGAATTTGGGCGGGGGGTGGTCTTCCTTCATGACCAACTCATGGTCAGAATGGGGCTTCACCTCTGATCAATGGGGCCTGCCCGCCTATAAAGAAAATAATAACCTGGCCCTCAAAGGCACCTCAATGGGGAGGTGCACTCCTCTCTGCAGCCCCAGCCATGGCCACTTCTATCAGTGGTGCTGCTGAGCTGCCAGCCCTCTGATTGAACCAGAAGTTCCGGGAGGCAGGTCGTCATATTGAGTTGGATGGAGGTCCCGGCTCAGGCCTCTTAATTGGCTGTTGTCAGTAAAACCACCCAGGATCCGTCCACACAGTCTTGGATCCTGGTTTCAGTCCGAGTGGCGAGACACTCAATGATTAGATTAAATTCCAGCAATAGAGTTTACTAATTATGTGGGATGGAAACAAGACTGGTTCTGCAATAATCTGTTCCAACCGGTTACCTCCGAGGCAACAATGTAGTAAATTAACCACATGCACCCGAACACACATAAGACATGCAGATTTCCACAGTATTGATGTTTTCATAATACTGTCCCCAGTAAAATTCCTTATTTTGCATAGATGTTTTTAAAATTGTGCCTAATGCTTTAATTTATATTGAATTGTTATGGTTTGTGCAGGCCCTCTCTTTTTAAATCCAATTTCTGAGACTATTTAGTTTAGTTTACAAGTGTCACAAGTAGGCTTACATTAACACTGCAATGAAAACCCGCTAATCGCCGTACTCCTGCGCCTGTTCGGGTACACTGAAGGAGAATTCAGCATAGCCAATGCACCTAACCAGCACATCTTTCGGACTGTGGGAGGAAACTGGAGCACCCAGAGGAAACCCACGCAGATAAGGGGAGAACATGCAGACTCTGCACAGACCCAAGCATTTAAACATCCTGGAGAGGGTTAAACTGGCACACTCCCGAAAACAGACATGAGGATCACAATACGTGATTAACCCCACTGCTGTTTACTACATAACAGGCAGCACATTAAATTGGTGCTTACTGTTGTTTTAAATGATTTGTGCGCGCAACTAGGGTTGCCAACTGCGATTAAATGTATTTCTGGAGATTTCGTCACATGACTCCAACCATTAGTCCACCAACACATCCTCCTACATGAATTGGCAAGAAAACATTCATTAGCCAATTGGATGATGTTTGATTGTCAGCCAAACAGTTTTTTTTCCCTATTTTCAATATTTTGTAATCTGGTAAAAAGAAACGTTCAAAAAAAAATGACAAAAAAATCAACCTTTTTTAATGTCCCACTGAGTTTTCTCCAAGGTTGCAGACAGCTGCATACTGGAGATTGATCTTCAATTGCTGGAGATTTACAGGTTCGCAACCCTATGTGCAACTAGCACCGGCAAGCAGGAGTCTCCCTAGTACTAGTGGCTTCCACTAATTCAAGGAGACCTGCATTGTGGCTGCATGGAGCATAGGGAGTTTTTGGAAAAGAAATTCTAGATTGTGATATATTAAATCAAAGAAAATTAAAGTGAGTGAGAAAACCACTAAGACAGATGGGTGAAAGATGTTGGAAGAAGGAGATATTTACTATGTCTGTGGAGAGGAGGGGTGTGGGTTGCCCCAGACTTATGCGCAGGTGGAAGCGGGAGCAAATAGCGGTGATGCCAAGAGAATGTTGCTCTATGAACAGGAGTATAGCGTAGAAAGAAATTTAACCATCTGTTACGAGTTGTCAAGATGAGTGAGCTCATTGTCAAATGGCATGTTCTATTAACTGAACCATTAGCCACATCCACTGTTCAATTCATTAAACCGTACGTCCTCCTTCAGGCAGCATGCTGGGAACCATGGACTGGTCCATAGTTATGCTGTATTTACTACAGTGCTGCAAAGTACTGCAGTGGTTTGTTGTTGCCTTCTGCTTTAAGGGCGACTAGGAAGCTCGCCTGCTTTTACTGCCTGCTAGCAAGCATACTGGAAGAATTAACAGGCTGCCAATCAACCCGTTTGGCCATGTTATGAATGCACCTGCTGTGGGCCATCAAATCCTGAAGGGGGACTTGAACCAAGAGCTTCTGGCCTTGAACTAGGAAAGGTACCACTGCACTAAAAAACTACAGCACATTACCCCACATAAAAACAATTTCTGTCATACCTTTTACCTCACCCGCTCACACTTAGCACTTGTTGAAAGCCTTGTACCCACAGCATGCACACACTGATGGCTATTCAACCATGACAGCTACATCACCCAAAGATATTTCAGGACTCAATAATATCCTTTCTTACAGGGGAATGTGGCACGTAATAGGATGCAACAGGAAAAAACTGGAGGTGGGATAGGTGTGTCTACCTGTTTAACCCCTATCAAGGAGATACCAATGGCTACAGTGGGAAGAAGCATCACTGAATTCATGAATACGGCAAGGCTGGAGGGATAGCAGATGAGAATGCTCTCATAGTTCATCCTCCTTTTCTCAACTTGCCTCTCTCTCTTCTCACAAATTTGACCCACAAATGTCAGACAATTTAAGCATACACTACTTACTAGCTCCTCTGCCCTCTCACTAAATCAAACCTTCTCCCTTTTTCAATTCAGGTAGCCAAGAAATGGAAACTTCTCAATCAGAGGAAGAAGAGAAAGAGACACATGCCATCAGTCTCACAAGACCAGAAATTCCCACCAGAGGTCAACAGACCTTTAAATGGTCTGCCAAGTCTTCTGTCCAGCCCACTGTGATTCCTGCAATGGGCGAGATGGGAAATTTCTGGCCACCAGCTTAGGGAATGATGCAGAGTGTATTTTAGAGATTGGAAGGAGAGCCTGCAAGTGGTGAGAGTGTGGGCATAGACATGGCAGATGTAATATAATATGGATAAATGTGAGATTATCCACTTTGGTAGCAATAATAGGAGGACAGATTATTACTTGAATGGGTGTAAATTGAGAGAGGTAGATACTCAGCGAGACCTTGGTGTCCTTGTGCATCACTCGCTGAAAGTAAGCGAGCAAGTATAGCAAGCAGTAAAGAAGGCAAATGGTATGTTGGCCTTCATAGCGAGAGGATTTGAATATAGGGATAGGGATGTTTTGCTGCAATTATTTAGGGAATTGGTGAGGCCACACCTGGAGTATTGAGTGCAGTTTTGGTATCCTAATCTGAGGAAGGATGTCCTTGTAATAGAGGGAGTGGAGGGAGTATTGGAGGGAAATAAAATGATTTGACATTGGAGATCGTGTCGAACTTCAAGAAAAGTTTTTATTCCACGTGCGTGAGGGAGAGATGAACTTGGGCCTGAAATCCCAGGTTGCCTGCAAGTTCTCTCCGCCCATTGTAGATTTAGACAGGCTATTATACTTTTCTGAGTCGCTAAGTTTTACATTATCATATTAATTTGATTTCGATGCAAGGTGGTTCTTTTAATCTCATCATGCAAAATACATTGTTCAGTACATCACTGCTAATCATTTCTCTGGACACTTCCCGTTTACCCGATTATAATGTCAAAGCATTATGTTTGCCCAACCGATCTACAACAGTATGTTAATTGATCTCCCCCCCCTCTGCTCGGTGATCATGTTTTCCAGAAGACCTATGACCTCCCTAAACTGTATAGAGCCTGGCTGTCTCAATTCCGGTTCTCCCATTGTCGTGATAACTCAGAAAGATCTCCTGCGCGTTACTATTGTTAGAAGTTGATAGCACGCGTTAATCATTATCTGTCGGCAGAGCAGGCCTCTAGCTGTCCGTTAACCCTTTTCTTCCCTCTGGAGAGGCTTGGCTTTCTGCGCTTGCCCTATGTAACTCTGTATTACACTAAAATCAAACAAAATATGAACGGACACAAATTAAAATATAAAAGACATGATCCCTGACATTGCCCTGCAACAGGTAGTACAGCGAAGGTTTATAAGGCTGATTCCTGAGATGGCCGGTCTGTCAGATGAGGAGAGACTAAGTCGGTTAGAATTCTATTCACTGGAGTTTAGAAGGGTGAGAGGGGATCTCATAGAAAGTTATAAAATTCTAACAGGGTTAGACAGGGTAGATTCAGAAAGAATGTTCCCAAAGGTAAAGGTAGGGGAGTCCAGAACTTGGGGTCATAGTTTGAGGATAAGGGGTAAACCCTTTAGAAAAGAGAGGTGAGGAGAAATTTCTTCATCCAGAGGGTGGTGAATGTATGGATTTCGCTACCATAGAATGTAGTTGAGACGAAAACGTTGTCTGATTTCAAGAAGATATTAGATATAGAGTCCTGGGATGCGTAGGTTAGAGGGATTAGCGGGTAAAATATGTGGGGGGAGGGCCTGGGTGGGATTGTGGTCGGTGCAGACTCGATGGGCTGAATGGCCTCCTTCTGCACTGTAGGGTTTCTATGTTTCTATGTTTCTATATAGCTCTTGGGGCTAAAGGGATCAAGGGATATGGGGGGGGAATCAGATATTGAATTTAATGATCAGCCATGATCAAAATGAAAAGCAGAGGAGGCTCAAAGGGCTGAACAGCCTGCTACTGCTTCTGGTTCCTTTGTTAACCTGTAGCACAAGAGTCAACACATGGACAAGGTCACATGCTTGTTCTACTTTAGAGGTGGCAGATGAGAACTTTGATGGGCCACAGAAGAAGGCTGATTTGTTTCATAACTGAATGCTTGGCGCATTACGAAGCCTGCTGCACAATGTCACAGAGCAATGTAGGGCACCAGCAAGGCACAGGGTTTTATGCAGACCTTAGTACCCATGTCCATCAGTGTGCCAGTGGGAACCCACTATGATGCAGTGCCTGCTGCCTGATGCATTGTGGCACAAGCAGCTTATCTTGAAAGCTCAGGCTGGCACCATCATTGGTCTGTATGTGTCATTGCTCCGAAAGAGCTTCCAGGGCATCAGAAACATCTATTCATCTGTTCTGGAATAAATCGATAGGATTTCTCTGGCATTGCCCTGGGAGAGTGGATAATGAACATGCTGCCCTCTTTCAGAATGGCAGCAATCCTGCACTCAGAGCAGACTATAAGGACATTTACCCTGCTTGTGACCACAATGTACTGATAATTGCTTCACACAGACAGTGATCAACAGGGATAGAAAATGTTTGGCTCTGTCACTGGGTACCAAAATATATTTAATATATTAGAACGATACCCCATGTGTTGTGCAACCATCCAACAATGATGGCATATTGTCAGAGAAATTAATTACTTTCTAGCTTTCAGTTTTTCAATATGGGAGAACATTCTTAATATCAAAACTACATCTTTACACAATATCAACTGGATTGATTCACTGGCCTGTTTCCATTTTTGCTCTTAGTTTTAAATACTTTGATCTTCTTGATATTATGAAGCTTACATTTCATCCATTGATGTGACAGGTAAGGAATCACTAATGTTAATATCCAACAAAGTTTTGAGATCAATACAGAAAGCAGCCATCTATGCAGTTAACCTCAAACAGAGAGTAGTCCCAAAATCAAACCTGACCTCCTGTCAACAGTTCAATTTTCCTGCGTCTAAATGAGCACAAAACAAATATTGAACCAAGCTTGATCCAGTATTATAACCAAGAATAACACTGAAGGAGTTAAAGTTATTGAATGCAGTAGCGTTCCCCAGTGAATTGAGTACAGCACGGTTCTCTAGGAAGCTGCTGTGAAGGTGTTTCTGTGCAGTTCCCACAGTAATAGGTGGGCTACACCAACAAGCTGAACAAGAGACAGAGGATGGGAACTCTGATAACCACAAAGTAACAGGCATGGATGTTTGGATGGTGTAGGCCATGTAGGCGTGCTTCGTTAGTAACTAATTATTAGGCAAGCATATAGAGGCTGTAACTGGTTAACCATATTCACCAGTTAGGATTGAAGTAATCAAAACTGTAATTGGGTATCAATGACTTCAAAATGCAGATTATTTGTGAAATAAGTGAAGGTATAGAGTGGGATTTTGAGGCCGCACTCGCCCCCAGGCCAGAAAATCCCACCCGTGGTCAACGGACCTTTGAATGGTCGTGTCCCACCCACTGTGATTCCCATGGCAGGTGGGATGGGAAAATTCCGTCCATAGTTACTGTTGTAATGTATCGTTCAGGAGGTCTGCATGCCACCTTGTGGAAGCAGACTTCACTGCTATAGCTTGAATAAAAGCCCATTTAAAACTCCAAAAATCTTCATCCGGTCTCTCGAAAGGAGTCGCTGAATAATAGAGCTGAAGTTCCCTAACAAACATACTCTGCTCCTGTCTCCAGTTATCATGCTTCTTTTATCAGCTGGCGTTGCCCAAATAAGGGACTTCCCTCCAGCCAGTATGAAATAAATCTCACTATATATCGAAGGCTATATTCATAATATTTTGTTTTGGTGCTGACTTAGTCTTTTAAGTTTCATGTTTCGGAAGCTTATATATCAAGCATAGTGTTTTCGACACAAAGGTTGCCCCAACCTCCTGGAGTAGGTAGCGTATTCTGGCTTAGACTGTTTTGACCTGCCACAGTCACAAGGGTTAATGTTGTGCAATTTCCATATCTAATTTTATTTTGTATAGGCATTCACAATTCCAGGTGCAAACTCCGCTGACTCTAGGTATGTCAGCACTGGTAGGGGATGGAAATGGTACGTTTATCAAATGGGGGACAATTAGAAAGCTTGTGGAGAGCATTAAAAAGCATCTCCAACTCATCAGCAATCTGTCACAGCTGAAAGGATGTGCGATGGAAGCAGCAGGTCTATTAATGACTCTGCTGTTAGAGTCATGACTATTGTATCTGCAGTCCACAGGAACTCAGATTTCAGTGCAACGTCAGGCAGGACTTGGAGGGGATATCTTTTGTCTCCCGGCAACCAGCCTCTGATTGCTCCTCATCAAGGACAGGTGGAGTGTGAGACTGCCGCAGGATGTAGGCATCATGAGAGCTATCTGGAAAGCGGGCACACGCATGCATGAACTGCTGCCCAGTTGTCATATACCAGCTGGACATTAAGGTAATGAATTCCTTTGTGGTTCATTATGGTACAGACTCATTGGCAGTTGCCCTGACTGCCACACAGTCAATGGTGCCCTGCCACATGGGAATCCAGCAAAAGCTGCAAAGCCCACAGCCCTGTCCTGCTGTCTCTTGGGGCTCTGTGAGGAAGAAGCTGCATCCATTAGCATTGACAAACATTTGTCTGCTTTACGCACTCTAGCCTTATTTGTATTTATATCACATTTGTCTCCAACCACAACCTGGAATGACCCCAGTGCATTGGAATTCAGGACTGTGCTCAAATTAATTGCTACAAGCAATACAATGCCAGCTGTGGTAGTGGGCTCCAGCTGCTGCAGAATTATGCAGATTCTGACACAGCCTCTCATAAAGAGCACACATTCCTCCTACATGACCTGTAGGTCCCACAAACACAGTTAAGGCCACCTGCAAGCAGCCATCCTCTGTCCCGAACTTCTTACAAGTTCATGGGCTTCTCCCCAAGCAGCGCCCCCACCCCTCCCCTCACCATTCCGCTCCCCCCACCCTTCCCTCGACATCCGCTGCTGCTGTGCCTGCAACTGGTAAGCAGTGCTCGGTATCACACCTGCCCTTCAGTAAAGCAAACACCTCAGCTCCAAGAGAATGCTTCATTTATCAAGGAATTCAAAATAAACCATATTTCTTTAGCGAAAGGCAATGAAAATGGTATTGAGAAGTGACTGGCATCGTTGGGCCCTGATTTGCATACTTTAATAACCCTCTTGCTTGTTCCAGGCAGGCGCTCTGGTTGCTTATATCTAAGTGCCAATCAAAAGGCAGCAGGTGGAGAGACGGAGCGAACAGAGTAGTAAGTTCCACGCTCCCAGTTTCATTGTGTCACTGCCCCACTCCTGCCTGGATATGGGGATTGAAATTGGACACTGAAATTGAAATGTGCAGAGCAAATGAACTGGAGCTGCATCCTGGCATTAGAATTTTCCCTGACTAACACTGATGTTCATCCATGCTTACCCGTACACACACACACACCTCAGGAGAAAAAAAAATGAAACATTTTGTCAGCAATAAAGGTAAAGTTATTGGTACAAGGAACCCTTGGCAAGATAAAAGCCAAAATACGGAAATCGAAACCCGAGTTTATCACCGGATCATTGACATGTTAGTTTAAACAGACTTCTGAATCCAGCTTTGATTGCTTTCCGTGATTCTCTTCCACTTGAATATGTATTCCTGAGGCAGAACAAGGGGCTGGGATTTAAGGGATCATATTGAATATATATCAGAGCTTTTTTTATATTTGTTCATGGGACGCGGGCATCACTGGCTGGACTCGCATTTATTGCCCATCTTTAATGGTCCTTGAGAAGGGTTTGCCATTCTTCACAGTTTGGTATCCTCCTTGCTCTTTCCCTAGTTAGCTAATAACGAGTGGAAATGTTGGCTTATATCGGATGTTATTATCAGGACAACATTCTGTAACATTTCTTGTGTTCTTACATGTGGCTGTGTCAGCACTTCACTTTTTCTTGTTTTCGTTTTTACCTCATCAGATCTGTTTTGCTCTTCATGGAGTTCCAAAGAGAAACAAAAATCATTCTTAAAAAGGTAAGAATTGTGCAACCCTCTAACTTCATTCTTAGTGCATTTTCAAAACAGCCACCAGGCAAGTTCAAGCTCAGAGTACGAGTTATAGTAATTGGCAGCCTTGCAGTGATACAAAGTAACCAACTAAAATCCTGGGGGGGGGGGGGAAATCGACATTCAGACATGGCAAAGGTTTCACAATGCTGGAATGGCCAACCATGCACACGATTCCATAATGATCCAACCTCACTGCTGACATATTCTTGGGAAAGTTGCTACAGGATGGGGTCAGCGTAGGAACTCAATGAATACAAACCCTTTCCCAACAGCATTACAGATGTTAGATGTGGGTTACCTAGTTAAGGGGCTATTATTCACTAAAACAGCGTGTCTCAAATGCTGATTAAAGTCTAAAAGTGGGAGATGGTCCTTTGACTGTGTAACAGGAAACGGTGACTCACAACAGCTGCAATTAATTACTTATACTGATTTGCATAAGTGAGATGGAAGAGGCACCAACGTTAACGTTTCTCAAAATCAAGGGATGACAGTGATTTATGTAGAATTTTTAAAAAAGTAATTTTTTTCCTCAGAGTAAACACCTTCAGACGAATATAGAAATTGAAGTACTGGTTAGGATTAATCGAGAACTGTGAATGTCGCACGAACGTGTACAGCTATCCGATCACACTTCCTAAACTGCCCAGCATTGCAGACTCTCCCCAGGAACCATCCTATTCTGGATTGTACATTGTGAGAAATTGTGTTGGGAAATGATTTTTCTTTCTGCCGACAGAATAAATCCTTCTTTGTGAGCTGTCGTGTACTTTTGAGTGTTGGAACCCACCTACAATGGCTTCAAGCTTAATCTGAGAAAAAGATTCTCTCACTATGAATACTGAGCCAGTGTGACACTTTGTTTCACAAATTCACTTTGAATGTTTCTTAAAACAGTGCCATTATCTCCTGAAGTGTCAGGTTAACTTGCGATTATGGTGATTTGGGTAGCACGATGGCACAATGGTTAACACTGCTGCCTCACAGCGCCAGGGATCCGAGTTTGTTTCCCGGCTTGGGTCACTATCTCTGTGGAGTTTGCACGTTCTCCCCATTTCTGTGTGGCTTTCTTCCGGATGCTCCGGTTTCCTCCCACACTCCAAAGATGTGCGGGTTAGGTTGATTGGCCAGGGTAAATTCTGCACTGTAAGGATTCTATGATTTGAGGTGGCTTGAGTTGTAGGTTAGGAATTGGGTGGGGCAGGGGTGGTGGGGGGGGGCGGGGTGGTGGGGGGGCGGGGGGGGGGGCGGGGGGTGGTGGTTCTTAGTTAAATTGGATTGGAATATTGGTGCCAATCCCAAAAAGAGTTTCTCTGTATTGTTACTCTGCTCAATCCTCATGATACAACAAGTACCGTACATTGAAAACTGCCAACCCACAACTGTTTGACTTTAAAAAAAGGAAAACAATGGATCAAATTTAAACTTTCAGACACGCAATCTCAGTCCATCATGCCTTTCTCAGCATCTCTGACACAAATGCATTAGTACCTCCAAGAATGATTTTGAAGAAATAACTAGAGATTCCACAAAGCACCAGACAAATTAATTGGCCCAGTCACAGAAATAAAGGAGGACTTTACTTCAGCACAAATGTAGAACAAACGCCAAAATCTTGCTGCCATTTACACTGGCAGGATCTTACGGTCCTGCCGATGGCTGGTTTCCCAGCGGCAAAGGACACATTCAACACCCAGACCATAAGGTTCTGCCGCCAGTGAGCAACGAGCCACCTCCCACTGCCATGAAACATGGCATGGAGGGGGAGGAAAATCCCACCCATTGGTAACATTCTGAAGTTGTAATCTATGACTCAAAGGCAGTTATAAAGTGTATACTGAGTGGTGACCTAACGACTGGTGATGAGGCTTCTTAAGGGGTTCACGTGATGGGAGTTATGACAGGAGAGTGGAAGTTTTCCCCAGAGCACAGGCAGAGTACAAGCACGGAATAGCTGCTCAGACAGTGAATAAAGTATTGTTTGTTACAAGTCCTTGATCACCAGTCTTTGGGAACCCAGCATATTTACATAAAGTTTTGCACTTCTGTGGCAGACTTCTTTTGTTAGCTGAAAAGACATGATATCAGAAAAATTATGAAATTGCATTTTGTTGAAGAACTGTGTTATTTTTGAGAAAACTTAATGAAGGGGTATATCTTTCAATTCATTCACATCACTCAGGGATCCTCTTTCTCCCTGTCCCAATCTAGATTACTTATTCTCCATTTCACCCCAGATTTACTCTTGCTCTTCTTCGTACAGAACACTCTTCCCACTTCATGGAGACACTCCCTTTCCCACTCCTCATCTGTGGGGTGTAACTTCCTCCCTCCTGGCACCAGCTCCAACACAATGTGGCTGCTTTACTCTGGAATCACACTCTCTCCTGAACCATACATCCTGAGAATGCCAAAATCTGCAGCAAGTGCAAACTCAGGAAAATTAATCTGCTTTCCTCACCATATAGTTAGCATGTGGAACCAGAACCAGAATCAATAGTGAGTACATCAGGGAGTGAGGGATAACTTGTTTAAAAAAAATCTTTTTGAGCATTGCTGGAAAGGTCAGCATTTGTTACCATCCCTAATTGCCCTTGAAAAGGTTGTCATAAGCCAACTTCTTGAAGCTGCACTCCATGTGATATAGTTACACCCACAGTGCAGTGAGAAAGTTTCAGGATTTTGACCCAGCAATAGTGAAGGAACCACAATATAGTTCCAAGTTGGGACGGTGTGTGGCTTGGAGGGGAACTTACAAGTGGTACTGTTTATTGTATCAGCTGACCCGGTCTATTAAGTGGTGAACATCATTGGTTTGGAAGGTGATGTCAAAGGACAGTTGGAGAGCTGCCACAGTGCATCTTTAGATGATATACACTGCTGCTACTCTGCACCGGTGAGGATGGGGATGGGGACACACATGCACGCACACATACGCACAACATTTCATCCATACTTTCATCATCCCCCTTCCATTTCCAGATCTAGTTTCTCCCATCTGAAGCACCTTGAGATAGTTGATAGTTTGTTATGTCAAAGGTGTTACACAAATGCAAGTTGGTGTTTTCATATCAACAGACAGAGAAATATATATATTTAAGCACATTACAGAATCCTGCCTAAACCGGTAACTAGCCGCTAAGTGTCATTCTTGGCTGAAAAGGCCACAGAATAGCTAGTGTGGAAAATTGAATTGTTATACTCATACATTGAGGGTGCTTTGTGGAGATTTGGGTCAAGGCACACAGGCAGAAGAGAATAGAAAGCATTTTACAGTTGGCCTGTAATACCTGAAGCTAACACCAAAAATGCATAAAGCCCCCAAAATAAAGTATTCCCTGTACAAAACATGAAATTTGGGAAGCACTAAGTTGATCAAATGCTCCATGGAACACAACCATTTTCTGGCCCCAGGTTCTTAAATGGTCATAAGGACAGAAAGCTTGGCTTGAACACTATAGATGTGGTGTCAATTTCTATCCTGGCCTTTTGCTTGATTGCCTCTGGAAATCAGGAACTATTTCGGCAAACCTTGCTGGAGGACATAAAGTGGATTAATCCATTAACAACTAGACCATAGGCCAGTGAAATGAATGGATATTTCTTCTTTCTTGATCTCCAGCATTCTTACTCTGTAGCTTTCAATCCCTTCACTTTGTTAAGAATAGGTTTTTATGAGCGGGGGAAAGGGAGTTTGAAGGGAAGCGCATCTTCCTGGAATATAACCTTAGCAATCTAATTTCCAACTGTTCTCTCTGTTAAACATTAAGGAGCAGCGCTCCGAAAGCTCGTGATACCAAATAAACCTGTTGGACTTTAACCTGGTGTTGTGAGACTTCTCACTGTGCCCAAATATTAAGAAATGAGAAGATCATTCACTGAATTTAAAAAGAAGCACTTTGCTTTCTTGAATGAGGAGATGAGAGATCCTATCTCATGAACCTTCACTGCACTCCCTCAAAGGCAAGTATATCATTTCTTAAATGAGGGGACCAAAGCCATGCACAGTATTCCAGGTTGCATTAAAGCTCTGCATAATAGCGATAGGACATCATTACTGTTACACACCAATCTCTGGACTGTATACCATTTGTATGGTAATATGGACTGTGGACATATGGTAACATACCATTTGTTTTCCTATGCTGTACCAGCATGTTTGCTTTGTGATTTGTGTATGATGACACTCAGATCACCAACATTTCCAGTCTCTCACTATTTAAAAAAATATTCTGCTTATCCGTCTTTCCTATCTAAATGGATAACTTCACATTTCTCCATATTGTGTTTAGTTTGCCCTGTTCTTGCCTGCTCATTTAACATATCTATGTCCCTTTGCAGGCTCTTTGCATTCTCGTCACAGCCTACCAGCATTGTATCATCAGCAAACTTAAATACATTCCACTCAGCCCACTTATTTAAGTCTGAGAAAACAATTGCAGGGTTTTGGGGAAAAGGCAAGTTAGTGGAACTAGCTGAGTAGCCCTCACACAGAGCTGACACCAGCATGAAAGGCCATATGGCCTCCTTCTGTGCTGTAACTGTTCTATGATTCTAATTCATTATATAGATTGTAAAGAACTGTAGCTGCAGCACTCCCCTAGTTGCAGCCTGCCAACCTGAAAACATTTGGTTTATACCTATTCTCTATTTTGTCTCTACTAACCAAGCGTACCAGCGATCTCATGAGCACTAATTTTCTGTAATAATCTTTTGTACGGTGTCTTGTTAAAAATCTTTTTTAATTCCAAATAAACAAGATTCACCAATTTCCCCTTAACCACCCGAATGTGTCCATACTCAAAAACTCTCAGATTGTCAAATATGATTTTCCTATCATAAATCTGTGTTGCCTTTTGGCTAATTCTGGGTGATTTACTCAGTACTCTGTTACCATGTCCTGAATAATGGATTCTAGGATTTTGTCTCTCCTAATGTCTGGCAAGCTGTCTGTTTTCCCTCTTTCTTCCTCCTTTCTCAAATAGCAGAGTTATGTTTGCTACTTTCCAATCCATGGGGGTCATTCTAGCACCTAGAAAGTGCAGGAAGAGCAAAGCAATATATCCATTATCATGTAACCACGTCTTTTCACAACCTTAGGATGTAAACCATCAGGTCCAAGGGATTTGTCAGCTTTTAATCCCATTAACTCCTCAGTATTACTTCTTTACTAAATACTAATATCCTCAAGTTCCTCATTTTCACTAAACCATTGGTTCCCCATTATTTCCGGAATATATTCTGTGACTTCAATTATGGAAAAGTATTTGTTTTGTGTTTCTACCATTTCTTTATTCCTTATTATCTCTAGCTCCGTGTGTACTAGGCTCGTGCAGTCGCCTTTTACACAAGTGAAGCATGGACAACTTATGAAAGCCAAGAAAAGTGGCTGAACAACTTCCACCTCTGCTGCCCCAACTGGATATTGGGCATCTCCTGACAGGACAGCGTGTCGAGTATGGTAATGCACCAGTGTGCATGGATACTCAGGAGGTTTGCCCTCGAGTCAGTGGTGACTCCATTCACCATAAGCCGAATGGATATGGCCACATCCCCAAAGACATCCTCTGCGGCAAGCTTGCAATCAGTGCAAGACCAACAGGGTGCCAACATCTGCGATACAAGAATGTCAGTAGGCGACACCTCAAGTTGACTAGGATCGGGGTCGATACATGGGAAATCCTTGCTACTGACCATTGTGCCTGGAGACAAGCAGCCAGGAAGGATGTGGGAAAAGCAGAGGACAGAGGAAATGACAAGATAGCAGAAAAGCGAGCCTGAGAGAAGGAAAGTAAACATCAACCTTGGGCCAATTCAATTAATCTGTGCCAGCTGCGGAAGAGACAGCCACCCATGAATTGGTCTCTACAGCTACAACAGATGATGTTCAATCCAGGAGTGACATAAACCCTGGGCACAGTCCATCATCTCCTTCGACAGACAGATGCCAGAGATCTCGAAAGGACACACATCTGCTCTTGCTAATCTCTTTCCTTTTACCATACCAGCTTTAAAGTCTCATTTTATACCCCTAGTCAATTGATTCTCTTTCTATTTTCACTTTCTTTACAGGCTTCTTTGTCATCCTTTGTTCAATTCTCTTGATAGCATTCACTCAAGAACAGCTTCTTCTCTGCTGCCATCAGACATTTGAATGGACCTACCTTATATTAAGTTGACCTTTCTCTACACCCTCACTATGATTGTAACACTACATTCTGCACCCCTTCCTTCTCCATTATGCACTCTATGAATGGTATGCTTTGTCTGTATAGCACGCAAGAAACAATACTTTTCATGGTATCTCAATACATGTGACAATAATAAATCAAATCAAATTTAAAATGTTCCAGTAAATCCAAACAGTTAAACAAGGAAGCACTATTAACACTATGGTAGTTCATAACTCTGCACATTATGAACTTCGTTTTACTTTTTACTCTCCCTCCCCCCCAACACACACCCCAATCCTCACCCCCATTCCCTTATCTTACGAAATCCTGAAGGTTCATTTATTTTCCCTGGGACCAAACCCAGGCTAGCCACATACCTCCAGAATTCACTTTAATTTTCCTGAGTATTCCATCTATTCCACTGAGGTAAGATTCTATGGGGGTCCTTCCATTAGCTTTCTGCCACCCAACCCTCCACAATTTCTCAACAGACCTCACGATGGTGAATGCCTCAGCTCTTTGTTCAGTTTGCCAGCAGATACTCAACTGCCTTCCCACAGCTTTCCCAGCTCACTCTGCTGAATCAGCTTTCTGCTACAAGGCTCTGTGAGGACCAGCTGCAAACTGAGCAAATTGCTCAATTGTTGTTCTGTCACAAAATCCAATTTGAGGTGGAGCCCCAAACACATTGCATGCGGTAAATGATGAAGTGGAGTATATTCTCCACTTGAAGTGTAAGTCTAACTGACATTCGCTTCCTGTTGACTCCCTCAATTGGAAAGCAAAGCTACAAATAAATAAATAACTACCTCTGTCTGTTTCCAAACTGAACTATTTGCTCTTGTCAGAAAATGCATGCAGATAAATCAAACAAAAGAATCTTCTAACTAATGGTCCAGCCAGGGTCACTACTCCATGGCAACATGGCATGCTTTGAGATGATTCAACCAAACAAATTGTTTTACCTTCAACAAAATTATTTGATTCTGCAATCCATATGAACAATTTCTATGTCCAGTGGTTTTACAACCCCCTTTCCCAGAATCATTACAATTTCTTTTTATATTTCAAAAATATACTTTATTCACAAAAAAAACTCTCAAATAAGACATTTCAAATGACAGATCCAATAGTTACAAACAATCCAATAAATGAATCATTTTTACCCTACAATACAGTGCTTATTTACAAAACATTACATTCATTACATTTCATTACTTAAAACAATGTACATACATCATCCGAGGTTACTGTGTGCCGTTATTTTTCAGATTGGCACACAGTTACGCAGGCCGAGGGTATTCTGCAGTTACCCGGCCTTCGGTCTGCCTCAGCTGTAAACTAAACTGCTTTCTGCAAAATCCTTTTTCTCTCTGCTACAGACCGAGGACTGCATATAAACCACGACATCACATGACCCTGTCAATCACTCTAATCAGAAACCACAGGGGAATTTAAGTAAACAAAAGTCCATTAACTCTACTTAAACATAACCACTTGTAAGGGTGAAATGAGTAATTATCTTTCTCTCCCAGAGTCTGAACTGTATTGCCTCCAAACCTACTGACTGCCGGTAGCATAAAGCTGCATTTTTAAACATTCCCCTCAAATACAAAGAAAACAATATATATTGAACTACCATCATCACACTAGCCTGTGGGTTTTAATTCATCCTGATAGTATGACAGGTATTGACTTGCTAAATCATAGCCTCTCCACCATCTTTGATGCCTGTGTCCCATCCAAATCCATCTCCCAGTATACCACTCATCCCCACTTTCTTAAGTCCAGGGGAGGAAGACTTGAATGTCTTTGACCATGTTTCAACCATTCATTGTCAAATCTGGCTGGACTGCTTAGAGCATTAATCGGGCAATGCTCTCCATCACTGACATGTCCCATATACAAAGATCGTTTAGGAAGGCAAACATAGCTCTTGGCTTCTCTTCCCCAACAAAAGCCATCTTTTTAAACCAACCAATCTCCCCTCCCCGACTTCCATCACCATCACCTCTAATAATACATGCACTGAGTTCATGGACCTTTTGTTGCAAAGATGGAGACCATTCTTTCAGCTGCCTCTGCCATTTCTCTGTTTTCCTAGCTGATGGCAACTAACTTCCTCTAGGATTTTCCCTCTCTCTAAATCTGAATTGGCATTTTTCTTTCATTTCTCTCCCATCTCCCCATAGGCGTTCTCTATCTTGTCGATGCTACCGATCTTTTACTTCCTGGTCCCCATTCCTACAAAGTTGCTGACCACTCAACTTCCTCCTGGTTCCTATGTTAGCTGACATCATTATTGCTTTTCTCTCCTCAGGTTCTGTCCCTGTTTCCTTTAAATCTGCTGTCATCACCACCTCCTCAAAAAGCCAAGCCTTAATCCTTCCGTCCTCACAAGCTACCACATCATCTTGAACCTCCTTTTACTCCGCAAGATTCTTAAACATATCCTCACTTTCCAAATCTGCACCCATCTTTCTTGGAACTCCATAATTGAATGCCTCCAATCAGGTTTCCAACCTCATCATAGTACCCTAACAGTTCTGAGCTACAGTCATAAATGACATCTTATGTGACAATGACGAAAGTAAACTATCCCTCCTCGTCCATATTGACCTGTCTGCAGACTTTGACAAAGTTAACCGCTAAAGTTCGACTCCAGTGCTTCTCCATTATCTTCTGTCTGGGAGGGTTTGCACTTGCTCATTTTCAATCTTAACTAGCCTGTCATTGCCAGAGAATCATCTACAATGACTTCTCTTCTCACTCCCACAATGACCTCTGGATCTATCCTTGCTCTCTTCCTTTATCATCTGCATGATGCCCCTCAGCATCATCTGAGATTAAGGCACACGTTTCCACATGGACACTAACAATGCCCAGCTCTACCGCTCCTCTGCCTATCTTGATCTCTTAGCAATCCCTACCTTATCTGACTGCTTGTTCAACATTCAGACTTGGATAACAAAACTTTCCTCTAATTATATTTTGGGAAGAAGTCATTGTCTTTGGTCCTTGTCACAAACCCAGTTCTATAGCTAATGGCTCTATCACTATCCCTAGCAACTGCCTGAGACTGAATTAGACCCTTCACAACCTCAGTCTCATATTTATTCCTAAACTGAGCTTCCAACGACATAGCTGCACCATCCCCAAGACAACCCATTTCTAACTCTATAAAATTGCCCAATTCAACTCCGCCCTAATGCAACTAAACCCTCATCCATACCTTTGTTACCTCTAGATTTAATTATTCTCATGCACTCCTGGACAACCTCCGTTGTTCCACATTGTACGAACTTGAGGTCATTCAAAACTCTGTTGACTGCATCCCAACTAATAGCGGCGTTCCACACGCCCATCTAGCCAATGCTCATGAACTTAAATCGTTAGGGTGCCAGACCAGAACCCCAAGGTATATTATGAAACCAGATTAGACCCCAACAATTTCTCTATTTTGACATAAATGTGAGGAAAGGATGCTTCACTCCTGGAATAATTCCACTGATAAATTAGAGACCTTTTTATCAAACCAAGCTTTATTCATAACACAGTTTAAGTATAACACTAACAACATGAAGTAGGTTAACTTTTAACAGTTGAACAATACCTAAAATGAAGGGGAGCAATCCAAATGTTAAACTTATCACTATTTAAGTTCCAATTAAACAATATTTATCTTACAGACTTAAAATATAACTTAAAAATAGTTAGCAGTCACAGATATACTTGCTCTGACTTGGGTAATAGCTGTGAAACTTCCAGAGAGAGACCTTTCAGTGAGAGAGCAGCTTGTATGCTTCTATCATTTAACAGCTCCCTCCAGCAACTGAACACAGAAAAAACTGCTTTTCTGTGACAAACCAGCTCCTCACACTTCAAGTATCACATGACTATATGACCCTGAATACCTAACTCACCTTCCATTACTTCAATCACCCCAGGGTGCTTTCTCATTCAAACATAATGCAATTAGCTCTATTCTAAGTAAACACAACAGGGCTAAACTAAGTAATTATCTTGCTTTCCAGTATCTGTTGCTTTCCCTCCAGACATACTAACTTCTTTGAGAAAAAAAACTTGGAACACTCGACAGAAACATAAACTATATCAATAGCACAATATCATCACAACATTAAGAAATTACTCAATTTTAAAATCCTTATCCTTGTTCTCAAATCTCCCCATGGCCTTGCACCTCCCTATCTTTGTATTTTCCTTCAGCCCTGCAACACCACTGGATCTCTGTGATATACCAATTCTGACCTCTGGAGCCTGCTGGATTTTAATCAGTCCACCATCAGTGACCATGTCATCAGCTACCAAGCTCTGGAATATTCTCCCCGCACCTCTCCTCTGCTCTACCTTTCCACTCCTTAAAACCTGCCTCTTTGATCAAGCTTTTGGTTATCTGACCTAATGTCTTTTTAAGTGGCTCAGTGTCAAATTTAGCTCCAGAACTCAGCTGGAAAGCAGCTTGGAATGTTTTGTTCCATGAAAGGTTTGATATAAATGCAAGCTGTTGTTTAGCTTTCCTTTATTTCTATTTTTCTTCGGTATCACCATATCCACTGATGTTTACTTTTGCTAAGCTCTATCCCAGCCTGACCCATTCTCCTGGTTTTAAATAAATCCTTATTTGCCCTACACCCTTGATATTTCTCTTATTGCTTTCAAACTTGCTCTTTCTTGAATCTTTCCACTCCCCTACACCTGGAAATTTGGCATGTCCATTACGACTTTCACCAACTTTTACAGATGCACCATAGAAAGCATTCTTTCTGGTCATATCACAGCTTGGTATGGATCCTGCTCTGCCCAAGACCACAAGGAACTACAAAAGGTCGTGAACAAAGCCCAGTCCATCATTCAAACCAGCCTCCCATCCATTGACTCTGAAAACACTTCCCACTGCCTCGGAAAAGCAGCCAGCATAATTAAGGATCCCACGCACCCTGGACATTCTCTCTTCCACCTTCTTCCGTTGGGAAAAAGATACAAAAGTCTGACGACACGTAAACACCAACCGACTCAAGAACAGATTCTTCCCTGCTGCCACCAGACCTATCTCGCATTAAGTTGATCTTTCTCTGCACCCCAGCTATGACTGTAACACTACATTCTCCACTCTCTCCTTTCCTTTCTCGATGAACAATATGCTTTGTCTGGATACATGCAAGAAACAATACTTTCCACTGTATACTAATACATGTGACAATAATAAATCAAATCAAAATAAACCCCCAGTTATTCAATTCAGCAGGGCACTTTGAACTTCCACCAGCCATTTTAAGTTGAGTCCAGCTCCCTCCCCAGTGCCTTGTGCATTGAGACACTTCGCCTCCAAACCCACTTCTACAGCCACACATTTAACTTTCTAATCTGGTTGTCCTCTGCCAATTTAATTATGGCTCAGGTAACGGTACACAGATTATATCACCTGTAAGTTCTGCATTTTAATTTGAATCCTAACTCCTCAAACTCCCTTAACAGAACCTCAATCCTGGTTCTACTTGCGACATTAGCTCCAACACGTATCACGGCAACCGGGCCTTCCCCCCTCCAGCTCCAAGTTCCTCTGCAGCTACAAGGAGCTGTCCTTAACCCTGGTATGGGGGAGGAAACTCAACCTTCGAAACTCCCAGCCACAATTGCAGAGAGTATTATCTTTATCTCTCCCCCTGACTGTACTGTCCACCCTCACACACCCCCACATAGAATGGTGCCATGCTTAGCCAGACTGCAGAACTTTCCCTCGTGCAGACAATCAGCAAGAACCTTGTACCTTCTGAATAAGGGCAAAGGGAAAATAGAAACTTAGAAAATAGGAGCATTTGGGCCTTCAAAACCTGCTCTGCCATTTCATTATGATCATGGCTAATCATCCAACCCAACAGCCTGATCCTACCTCCCCACCCCTCCACCACCCCCCCACCCCGCCCACACACCCCCCCCACCCCCATATCCTTTGATCCCCTTTGCCTCAAGTGCTAATTCTATCTGCTTCTTGAAAATAATCAATTTTCGTTGAATCCTATTGTGCAGACGGAAGCCATTCAGCCCATCGAGTCTGCCCCAAGCTATAATCCCACGCAGGCTCTAACCCCATAACTCCATGTATTTACCCCAGCTAGTCCCCCTGAAACTAGGGGCAATTTAGCATGGCCAATCCACCTAATCCACACATCTTTGGAGTGTGGGAGTAAACTGGAGCACCCGGAGGAAACCCACGCAGACATGGGGAGAACGTGCAGACTGCGCATGGACAGTGACCCAAGCCGGGAATCGAACCCGGGTCCCTGGCACTGTGAGGCAGGGACACTCAGCAGGTAAATGGAAATTAAATGGACTGATGCAGAGGTTATGAGTGCCACTCCTTGCAGTCCACTAGGAGGCACTTTTTAGCAACTGAACGGTCTCCGTTCATGCACTTTTCTCTTATAAATGTGAAGATTTTACAGCACTAACTATCCACTGGATGGCAGTGTAACTTTACAGGCAGACTGGTCTGCAGACATTTTCTGGTACCTGACACTTTCAGCCCTTTTCCACTGGGTGGCATATGCATCTTAAACACGTTGATAACTTCAGACAGAGAGCAAGTTAACCCACTGACTGGAGACACTTCAGTGAGACTCACAGCCTGCAGACCCTTTGACCGCAGACCAAAAAAGTTAGGAATCTGCAACTAAACCTCTTTATTTTAATATAAAGAGATGGGGCAGATCCTCAGCTTATTTCTCCACACCTCACAGTCTTGCACTCTTGCCTTTCGCTGGTCGTAACAGCGTCCCATCTTCAAATTCAATGCACAATATGACTGGGGAAAAAAGAACACATGAGATGGTTTCCCCATGGGCGGAACGGTGGCACAGTGGTTTGCACTGCTGCCTCACAGCGGCCATGCTAAATTCTCCCTCAGTATACCCGAACAGGCGCCGCCGGAGTGTGGCGACTCGAGGATTTTCACAGTAACTTAATTGCAGTGTTAATGTAAGCCTACTTGTGACGCTAACAAAATAAACTTTAAAACTTTAAACTGTTACCTTCCTCATGCATGGTCAAAGGAAACCCAAGTCTGCTTCCCGAAGCATCCTCCTCCTGTCGGTCTTCACGGTGGAAGACACAAATAGTTTACCGAATATTAACGATAGAGGGTTGGTAGGAGGAGAGGTACTCAATACAATTAATGTTACCAGGGAGGCAGTGCTTGGTAGACTAACGGGACTGAAGGTGGACAAGTCCCCGGGCCCGGATGGAATGCATCCCAGGGTACTGAAAGAAATGTCAGAGGTAATAGCAGATGCATTAGTGGTTATTTATCAAAATTCGTTGGATTCTGGGGTAGTGCCGGCGGACTGGAAAACGGCTAATGTTACGCCGCTGTTTAAAAAAGGAAATAGACAAAAGGCGGGTAACTACAGGCCAGTTAGCTTAACGTCTGTAGTTGGGAAAATGCTGGAATTCATCATTAAAGAAGAAATAGCAGGCCACCTGGATAAGAATGGTTCGATTAAGCAGAAGCAGCATGGATTCATGAGGGGGAAGTCGTGCTTGACGAACTTGTTGGATTTTTATGAAGATGTGACTAGTGCAGTTGACGGAGGGGAACCGGTGGATGCGGTGTTTTTGGATTTCCAAAAGGCGTTTGATAAGGTGCCTCACAAAAGATTGCTGAAGAAGATTGGGTCACACGGAGTTGGGGGTAGGGTGTTAGCGTGGATTGGCTATCTGACAGGAAGACAGGAAGCAGAGAGTCGGAATAAATGGGTGCTTTTCTGGTTGGCGGATGGTAACTAGTGGCGTGCCGCAGGGATCGGTACTAGGGCCTCAACTATTTACCATTTATATAGGCGATCTGGAGTAGGGGACTGAGTGTAGGGTAACAAAGTTTGCAGACGACACAAAGATAAGTGGAAAAGTGAATCGTGTGGAGGGCGTAGAAGGTCTGCAGAGAGATTTGGACAGGCTGAGTGAGTGGGCGAGGATCTGGCAGATGGAGTATAACGTTGACAAATGTGAGGTTATTCACTTTGGAGGAAATAATAGCAAATTGGATTATTATCTAAATGGAAAAAAATTACAACATGCTACTGTGCAAAGGGACCTGGGGGACCTTGTGCATGAGACGCAAAAACCCAGTCTGCAGGTGCAACAAGTGATCAAGAAAGCAAATGGGATGTTGGCCTATATCGCAAGGGGGATAGAATATAAAAGCAGAGATGTCTTGCTGCATCTGTACAGGGCATTGGTGAGGCCGCAGCTGGAATACTGTGTGCAGTATTGGTCCCCTTATTTGCGGAAGGATATATTGGCCTTGGAGGGAGTGCAGAGAAGGTTCACCAGGTTCATACCAGAGATGAGGAGTGTAGATTATGAGGAGAGACTGAGCAGATTGGGTTTGTACTCGTCAGAATTTGGAAGGCTGAGGGGGGATCTTATAGAGACCTATAAGATAATGAAGGGGCTGGATAGGGTAGAGGTGGAGAGATTCTTTCCACTTAGAAAGGAAGCTAGAACTAGAGGGCACAGTCTCAAAATAAAGGGGGGTCAGTTTAGGACAGAGTTGAGGAGGAACCTCTTCTCTCAGAGGGTGGTGAATGTCTGGAATTCTCTGCCCACTGAAGTGGTGGAGGCTACCTCGTTGAATATGTTTAAATCACGGATAGATGGATTCCTGATCGGTAAGGGAATTAGGGGTTATGGGGATCAGGCGGGTAAGTGGAACTGATCCACTTCAGGTCAGCCATGATCTTATTGAATGGCGGGGCAGGCTCGAGGGGCTAGATGGCCTACTCCTGCTCCTATTTCTTATGTTCTTATGTCAGCAGTAGTTGTCCCTTGACGTTCTAACCCTTCCTGTTGTTGGGCCACGGCACCCTTAACCTGGGCCTGAGACAACTCACAAAAGGATAGAGACTACCACCCCCCACAGTTCTCAAATGACCCTGCTCCTGCCTCTCAGATAAAATCTGATGATTAACTTAGATTTAGAAGGGCTGATTCAAAAGAAGTGGTATCACAAATTTACATGTTGTAAATTGGGATGTAGATCCAGCTGTAAAAATATTTGGAAAGTCCAGAAATTATTGATCATTTGGTACATCTTTCCACCCCGTCCCATGCACTGAACATCAAAATCGAAAGATCAGGGGTGTCATCACTGAAGGTAAGAAATGTTAAACTGTAACTCGAGACACTGCAGCATTTTGAATGAGTTGATAGTTAATCCCACTAAAACAAGACTGTTTGCTGTCTCTAGGCACCAAATAAAGTCTCAGATCTGCCTGCACCAAAGAGATAAGCTACAGACACCACAGATTTCACGATATAGACTGTAAATCCTGTCAGTGATAACTTGCTATAGGGCCCAAACTTCAGAGCTCCAGGGACAGTGTGTGTGTGTGTGTGTGTGTGTGGGGGGGGGGGGGGGGGGGGGGGGGGGGGGGGGGGGCGCAGGGGTTCCCTTTGAATGGTGCCAAATAGCAGTCTTGTCAACAAACCTAAAACCCATGGGATACAAAGTACAACGACAAAACCAACACAAAGCTGGCTGAGTGACAGGGGACAAAGGATAGTGGTGAATGTCTTTATTGGATGGGAAGAAGTGTGGTTCTGATAAAAGAGCCCCCGCTTTCCTTGAAGGACATTAATGACCTTGACTCACGTTTGCAAAGTACAATTTCAAAAATTGCGATTGACACAAAGGACAGGATTTTCTGGCCACGCTCGTCCCAAAACCGGAAGATCCCGTCCCAAAACTGGAAAATCCTGTCAGTGCTCGATGGACCTTTGCATGGTCCGCTGCCCCCACCCCACCACCCCCCACGCCCGCTACGATTCCTGTGGCGTGTGGGACAGGAAAACTCCACCTAAGTCTGGAAGTGTGGTGAACTGTCAGGAAAATAATAATTGACTTCAAGATAGCAGAATGAACATATGGCAAATAGAATGTAAAGCAGAGAAGTGCAAAGTGTTACATTTTCATAAAATGAATGAAGAATATAAAATAAAGCATGCAATTCTATAAGGGAGATAGAAGTGGGGAAACCTGGGGGCATACCTCTTTTTGGCACCAATAAAGTATCCTCTGTGAAAGCGATACTATTAACCCACTGCATCGAAACTAAAAGCTTGAAAGGAAATTTAAATTTAAATGTGATTTCCCTCAGTGTTGATAATGCACTCCAGCCCACCCTCACCCCCCCGCAACTTCCCAATACCCACCAGTCATGGAAGGCTTAATGCTGGATACTGCATGCTCCATCTCTCCAGGGAAACAAGGGCACAGACACAAACATGGAAGAGAGGCACAGAGTCAGGCTGGACAACTCCCTTGACCTCCCACTACCTGGAACTGTTATCGGCCACTATGGCCAGGGCTCTGGGGTATACGTGCACAAATTGTTGAAGGTGACAGGGAGGTTGAGAAAGCAGTTGATAAGGCAGAAAGGATCTTAGGCTTCATTAGTAGAAGCAGAGAGTCCAAAAGCAAGGATGTTATGATCAATCTTCATAAAACACTAGTACAGCTTCAACTGAAGCACTGGGTTACATTCTTGGCACTAACCATTAGGAAGGGTATGAAAGCATTAAAGAGAGTGCATAAAAAATTTATGAGAATGGTTCCAGGAATGAGGGACTTCAGTAAGGTGCATAGATTGGAGAACTTGGTACTGTTCTCGTCAGAGAAAGAGAAGGTTGAAAGGTTTTATCAATGTATTCAAAATCACGAGGGGTTTAGACAGAGTAGACATGAAGAAACTGTTATTATTGCTAAAAGGGTGGAGAGCCAGAAAAGTTAAGTAATTGGCAAAAGAACCAAAAGCAGTATGAGGAAAACGTTTTTTACACAGCCAGTGATTAGGATGTGGAATGTACTACCCGAAGAGTGGTGAAAGCAGACTCAATCAGGGCTTTCATATAGGAATTAACTGAAGAGGAAAAATTTGCAG